>NW_024412412.1:31849985-31854876 GCF_014898765.1 Herpailurus yagouaroundi | reverse complement strand
TCAGATCTAAATTTGCACAGCTGCCAAAGGAAAGTTAAAAATTACATCTAAAAGGATGAACAGCTGTGGTCAAAATTATGCCGCAGTGTTAATCTTTATGAGCTGCTTCGATAGGATTCAAACCAATGCCAGAAATTTCCAAATAGATTCCTCTTAGAGCATGAGTCAGAATCACCATGTTCTGAGGTTTGGGTCTTCTTTAAAATAAAATAAGAATAAATTCAATGACATTAAAACTCTCCTCAGACGAAAATGAAAAACTCAACTCTGTTGCATCATGCGTTTTTATGAAGATGAATTAAAATGTCTTCATTGCTTTTAAAGGATGTGGTTAAAATTATTAAGTTATTACTGAATCTCGTTCTCAAAAACCACTCGCAGCTTTTTTCCATGTTCTTCCACATGTTATAACGGAGATCCCTAAAATTTTGCCAATTTGGCAACAGGTCCCACAGATGATTATTAAGCCGTGCTTGACTATTCAGCTTTCTAACTTCTATAATATTTTGTAGTCCTCCATAGAACTCAAGCTGCCATTCGCCATCTTTAGAATCACTCATAACGTTCTGGGCAAAACCTTAGGAAAATGACACAGCGTTAGACTTAGCTGCCAGGACACAATATATTTCAACTGAAGACTAATAATATTTGGAAACGATTTCCTGTATTTCTTTTCTACTTATTTGTTAATCTGATATAGTTTCCAGGGTTTGGACTGTTCATGCCTTTTGTGTTCTAAAAAGAGATTAGGGGCTCCCGGAGGAAAAAAAAAAAAAAAAAAAAAAGAATCAACTTACTTTCTCTTAGCTTGAGTCTCGATGCTGAAGGTCTTGCAAACCTTCTAAGTAAACATAAATGTGCATACATTAGTGGTACTTGCTTTGGGGGTGGGGGCGGGGAAAGGTTGGCCTTTTCCCTGTAAATATGGACTCTTAAGCCTCTAAATGATTTGCCAAACCGAATCGGATAATAAAGGGTTTAAACTTTGCCACTTTGGGGTTAATGTGAAAGGCTTGTCAACATCAGATTGTTTAGACATTAAAAGGAACGCGCTGTGCGCCTCCTTTTAAACCCCATGTTCACTGGAGTTGCAGCTCCCAGTGAATTTACCCAGCTGTAAGTGATTCCAGATGCGCCGCAGTGACAAGCTTCAGTCTCAGGGTACTTATTCATTTCGCATTAAAATCTCATGTTCCCAGGTCTGAGCCGTTATCTGACTGAGATCTGATTAGGGAATACAGCAAAGAGGCATTTCCAAAGCCAGAGCCTGCCCTCGCTCCCTGGCACGGATCTCTGACCAACAGGCACCTCCGATCCAGGGAGAGGTGCTGGGGGCTCAGAGCCACCTTTTCCAAACTACATCCCATACGCCAAGTGCTCCTCCCAGGCTATCTCATTTAATCCTGGACAGAGCCGTTGACATCTCAGCTCGGCTAATTCCTCAACCAAACACCGACTTCCTCCCCCCGGGGACTTTGTCCAGCACAGCACCCACACGCGGAAGGGCTCACAATCGGTGCATTATGAGAGATGATGGATTTGCCAGACCCGCAAGCCTTCCATTCTCTCTCTCTTGCCCCCAGCTCTGTTCGGACAGCGACAGCAGAAGGAAAGTAGAAGCGGTGAGGGGAGGAGGAAGAAACGTAAAGCAGGTCGGGAGCCCAGAGGAAGCACCTAAGTCAACCAAGTAGTCGTGCCTTTGTTCCCGGGCAAAGGCAGTGATGGACCTTCCTGGCCCCTAGAATGAAACAGGGTACTTGGTTCTGAGTCCGTTTTTACTTCTCTACCCCAAGTGCCGAAGCACAAATGCCGCTGTCTGACACTGTCTTCCATGACACGTGTCACAGACACATGGGTGGAGAACTAGAAGGTGCACTGAGGACTGTGGACAGAGCCTACAGGTAATGGGGTGCGTGTGGGGAGCATGCTTCCTCCGTGACGCCCACGAAAGGCAACAAAATTACGGATCGTTATTATTTGATTTTCCCTTCCAGGCGGCCCTGTGGTTTGCTTTGGGCTTTCCTGTTTTGTTTTGTTTTTCTTTTTGCCCTGCTCCGTTGTCACTTTGAAGAGGTAGAGAGAACCCCCAGCTGATCGACTGTGGTCACAGGCTGCTGGGCAGCCCCAGAGCCCGTCAGAAGCTCCTGTCACTGGACTCCTGTCACACTGGAAGCCCCGGAAAACATGCAGTGAATACCGTAACCCCCTCCCCATGGGCTCAGTCTCCCCCAAGAGGAACAAAAAAGAATCACTCAAACCCCAGATTCGGAAGGGAGAGGATTTAAAAAGTCAGGGAATCCCCAGACCGGCCTTGGGGGGAGACGGGGGGGGGGGGGGCCTCAACCGCCGGGGGGGGGGGGGGGGAATGAGCTGGCCACATGAAAGGAGAGCAGCGGCATTTGGTTTGGCGGTGGGCAGATTTTCTTTTATGACTGCTAAATGCCTGCCTTTCTCCCCAAGCAATTACAGTGCTGTTTCCCATCAAGATGGCTGTTAGCAGCAGATCTCCAAGTTGCTGCAAATAAATCACGAATGCTATTGGCAGCTGTCGGGGACCGTGGCCTGGCTGGTCATCCTGGTCATTCCATCACAGAGACGAGGGGCATGGCAGCAGTGGTCCGAGCTGAACCGTAGTCCGCAGCTCAAGAAAAGAGGGTGGCAGCCCTCCCACGGCCCAGATGGGCGAGAGAGGAAAGGTAGCCTTCGCCCTCTTGCTGCGGGGTTCAGAGCAGGGGCACCTACGAACTTGAACTCCCCGCCAGGGCCATGCTTCGCCCAAGGAAACACAACGAAGGCACCTTCCTCCGGCACACAGACCGGCATCAAGTGCTGTCATTACAGTTAATTAGAAGCAACACAAAGGGGCGATTCAGCGCACCGTGGACACAATTCATCCAGTAATGAAAGCTTTTAAAAGACCGTGCCGAAGACGCGTGTTGGACACTGAGGGCGACTAATGGCTGTGACATACGGGGACTTCTCTCTACAACTTGCCGTGGCTTCCGGCTGGAACACAGGCAGCTCGAACCTCCCAGCGCCTTTGATCTTCTGGAGGCACGAAGGGTTCTCAGAACCTCGGTACCCGTCTTGGTGTGGATGAGCGCACACCCACGCGAAGGCTCCACATGCCAAGGGAGGGTGAGGTCCCCGCATGGCTGCACGAATCTCTGCTCCCCGCCACACCCGTGGCCCCCCAAAACCACTGCCGGCAACTTGCTGTATGCCCCACCGAGGCAGAAGGCATTTCCTCCGCGACAGTGTTTGGGGGTGAAACGAGAGTAAATGATTTGGGAAAGCTGCCAGGGGTGTTTGGAGGCCAGGTGGCCGTGTCCTCGATGGGCATCGCGTGCTGGGCTAAGTAGCGGTCCCCGCACCGGACAGGCTCCGTGTGCCAGCTGCAGACCGAAGCCCCGCCCCCGGCCCTCGAGTCACATTGTGTCGTGCCACACAGCCTTTGGATCAGGAGACGGCTGTGGCGTGCTGCATAATATTTTTAAAAGCCCATTTCCCTGTTCAGGGGGAAGCAGGTGGAAAGCAGGACCCCTGAAGGGCAGATACTTTGAAAGGCCCCACAGGCAATTCTCCAATAAAAGAGCGAGCAAAGCTGGCATATATCCCAAAGTTTCAAATTGACCTTCTCTCTTGATCTGGGACTTAATGCCTCCAAACCAAACTAATTCCAAAAGTCACCTTCTCAACTTCTCTGCACATTTTTTTTTTTTTTTAAACAAATGAAAGCTCAGGTACAGGCTCCCCTCACAGCCCTTCTGACGTCCTTAGCTGCTCAAATTAAATCTGAATGGTTCGTCTCTTTTTATTATACGATGGGCCATATGTCACCAAAATAAAAACCCAGCTGAAATCCCAGTACAGATAAAGGGCATGAAAGGCTGTTCCGGCCACAAAATAGAGACCCTGTTTAAATCTTATTAAACAATAACACCCACCCAACCATCCCCTCCCCCTCTGGAAAAAAAGTCAGGAAGGAAATTGTGGTTAAATCATCTCATAGTTTGGCAAAAACTTCTACCTCTGAAAAATGAAAAGAAAAAAAAAAACTTCATTCTGAGCTGGACTCACACAGGCTAATAAAAAGCAGGACTGTATTGCTTTGCACTGTAACTGTCAAATTCTCAGCAATGAAATACAGATCCTGAGTCTCCTGGTCCCTCGAGTCCTACCCCTCCAGACCACCAAAAACGGAACGGCCAGGGGCGGGGGGTCTGGGGGGTGGGGTGGCGGAGGGGTGGGTGCATTTATCCTCTCCTACTCCAGAGTGAATCTTGTTTGTTGCTTTGTTTTATTTTTAATTTGGGGGTTCTGGGCCCGCGTAGCTCCTTTTCCTGAATAAGGTTTCCAACTGTTCCTACCAACACAGTTTGATCGATGTGTCAGGGGATGTTTGGGGCTGCCGTTTTAAAGAGCTGTAATGCTCACTCTCGCCAAGACACCACACACGTACGTTCAGAGAAGTCCAGGCATTGCCACGACGGTATGTGTGTCTTTAAATTAAGAAAAAAAGAAAGAGAGAGAGATCAAAAAGAAAAAACATTTCCATTTCACAAGGTCCCCCAGTGGCCTCAAACGCTCCTCCTCCACCATCAAAAATTCATAAAGGGGATCAGCATTCTTTACCGAATGGATCCCAGTGGCACCATAGACCTTGTTGGGGAGAGAGGCAATAAATATCGAATTATACACCTCATGGGAAGAAAGGACTGAAGACTCGGCTTCAAGCCCTCCACATGGTCCCTGGGGGAGCTGGGTCCAGACTCAAGGTCCAGCACAGAAAGGAAATGGGTCAAGTGTGTCAATTTCTAGACTGATGACCTTTGACTTGCTTAATGACACTAGGAGGCCACCACCAAAAAAAAAAAAAAAAAAAAAAAAA
>NW_024412412.1:31831446-31849885 GCF_014898765.1 Herpailurus yagouaroundi | reverse complement strand
CCACAGGGAAACTGCAGCCACAGCACTGCCGTGGAGGATGGTCCCCGGACCCCCTGCTACCTGTGATCTGTCCTTGTGAAACTCCGACCAGGTGAGTGGTAGACAGTCCACGAACGGAGAACTTGAATTCCCACCCACGTTTGGTTCCCGGGCCCAGGAACACTTCACCTTCTGACTGAAACTCCAAGAACATAGGTTTCCCACTGAACCCCCAGAATTTGCCCATACAGAGACTCCCCTCTCCCTCTCTGTCTGCTGTGCCCCCAGAGCCCTCGTCTTCACCCCCCACTAACAACCCCCGCTTCCAGCGGCCCCCCGCCTACGCTCAACCGTGCATGCGGCCTCAACGCTTTGCTGTTTTGCACCACCACCCCCCCCTTCCATGTGTGGGTTTTTTGCCATCTCCCCACTTCTAGCTCCCAAACAGCAGGAGCTCCCTGCCACCCCCCCCCCCACCCTCCTGCCCCACACACTGTGTCACAGACGCTGAGTCAATGCTCTGTCATCCACGTCCATCGACCGCTGCACAGGAAAAGGAAGAGTCTGGCTTCCAAAGTGAAAATTAGAGGGCAGAGAAAGTGGGGAAGAAAGCAGACACGAACGTGTTCACACAGCCCGCGTCTGCGTTTTTCCAGTTGAGGAAAGCAATGCAGTTATTCACTCGATAAACAGTATACAGAAGAGGTACCCAGGACTCCTTTCCTTACGTTGGACGATCTAGATTGAAATTTCCAAAGTACTCTCACAGCTTCAATGCAAATTAGGAGCCTCAAAGTTGGTGAATAAGGCGGAATAACAATTTTTACGGACCAGAACACTTTCAGGTAGTCTTATATAGCTCATGGACTAAGCTTTAAAAAAAAAAAAAAAAAAAGACATTTGGCCGCAGTTGTCCCAGAGGGAGGTCTCAGTAGCTAAAGCCCCTCATATTATATATAAAGTTGACCCAATTAGAGTTTGGATCGGGGTGAGCATTTTTAGCTCCTGCTCTCAGACACCTGGGCTGAAGTTGTCATTTACGCTTCAAAAACGGTTGAAGTTCCTCACCCTCTAGCTTTCTGAACTCTACTGACAATTCGGTGAGCTAGTCCTTCAGACATTCGCTAAAGGGTAAGCGGCAAGAAACCTGCCCAGAACACCCACACTGAACTGCTGTTTCTCCCTGTTCCCAGAACTCAGGCTCGGTGGGAATGAGCCTCAGCCCTCTGCCAGCTCGCCTGCAAAGCGAAAGCTTCCCACCCCGTTAGCCGTGGCCCTGCTTCTCCGTCCTTCACTCCTCCTCCTCGCTTCTTGTCACTTCCTCAGTGCATCTGACCCTCCACAGCCAGTGGGCCTGGGAAGTAAAAAGTGAACCTCACACCAGTCCCAGGGGAAGAGGTTTAATGCCAGGCTCCATGGGGAAGGAGCCTGGGACTACTATCTCAAAGGAAGCTGGGGGATTGTGTGTGGATTTCATTGATCCGTGTTTACACCGCCCTCCAAGACCATTAAGAGGCTGTTCGCCAGCCCCTAACCTTTTTTAAGAGTGGAAACACACTAGCGCTGTCAGATTTTACCAGCACCTTTCATTCCTCCCCTTCACCTCTACAAGGGGAAAAAGTATCCTATGCTTTTGCTTTTTTTTTTTTTTTTTAAGTTAAGGTTGGTTTAAATTATTTTGGTTTTTAGAATACGGAGCCAGTCATTAAATTGAACAGAAACACACAAGGGTGACATATGGGCCAACCTTTTTGTGTTTATATTATGTTATTACAATATACATATACAATACAGATAGTGTATATAAATGCGTAATTACGTATCACTATATTATATTGCCATATGACTAACATGTGTATATATTTCTAAAAATTTTTTTAATGTTTATTTATTTCTGAGACAGAACATGAGTGGGGGAGGGGCAGAGAGAGAGGGAGACACAGAATCCGAAGCAGGCTCCAGGCTCCGAGCCGTCAGCACAGAGCCCGATGTGGGGCTCGAACTCACGAACTGCGAGATCGTGACCTGAGCCGAAGTCGGTCGCTCAACCGACTGAGCCACCCAGGCGCCCCACATGTGTATATATTTCTATTTATAAGGTTCATATTTCTAGGTAAGATAGATACAATCATCTCAATTCCATGGTGAAAAAAATGAGACTCAGTAATTCTCTCCACAAATCACCTAGCTAATATGTGGCAGGATAAGGACACACACCTTCATCTTCTCGAATGAATATGTTCATTACACCATTTTTAGAAACAACAAAAAAATTAGAATTTCTATACACCAGAAATAATGGCAAAATGGTTATGCAAACTATGTCACATTCGTCCACTCAGTGGGATGGTATTTATTCGTTAAAAAAAGGATGGAGGGGCTCCTGGGTGGCGCAGTCGGTTAAGCGTCCGACTTCAGCCAGGTCACGATCTTGCGCTCCGTGAGTTCGAGCCCCGCGTCGGGCTCTGGGCTGATGGCTCGGAGCCTGGAGCCTGTTTCCGATTCCGTGTCTCCCTCTCTCTCTGCCCCTCCCCCGTTCATGCTCTGTCTCTCTCTGTCCCAAAAATAAATAAACGTTGAAAAAAAATTTAAAAAAAAAAAAAAAAAGGATGGAGAATATATAAGAGCATGCCAAATGCTCACCACTCAGTGTGGAAGTTAAAATAACAGAATACAAACTCCTAGGTCCTCTATCACGCATAAAAATATGCCTATTTAGAAGACCGTAGGGAACACACCAAAGTGCTGAGAGTTACAGCGATGTCTTTCCCTTTCTCTTCCAGGCTTTGCTTTTTGTGTTGCTGTTTCATTTTATCATTGAACAAGCCTCTCGATCCAAGCTCACTGCTGCCTCCAGTGGGGAGACATCTTTTACACTCCTGTCTTCTCCCTGGGGCCACCTACTGGCGCCCAATTTGGGAACTGGGCTTTGGGTTCCCAACACTACCCAACGAACTGGAGTCCAAGGAAGAGCAAGAACTCCTGAGCTCCAATCTCCAGTGCCCGCCCCCCGCAGCCCCAGCTTCCCGGGCACTACGCTTGGCTCTAGCTGTGCGTAGCCCCAGTTCATCAGGGGCCTCTCGGCTTATGAATTATGAAAGCTCTCTGGGTGTGCCCACTCGTGCATACGGATCAGCTGAGCCCCCAGTGCTGGAGACATAACCAAGGATTTCCCTCCTTGGTATCAATGTGAATTTAAAAATCAGAAACTTGGGGCGCCTGGGTGGCGCAGTCGGTTAAGCGTCCGACTTCAGCCAGGTCACGATCTCGCGGTCCGTGAGTCCGAGCCCCGCGTCGGGCTCTGGGCTGATGGCTCGGAGCCTGGAGCCTGTTTCCGATTCTGTGTCTCCCTCTCTCTCTGCCCCTCCCCCGTTCATGCTCTGTCTCTCTCTGTCCCAAAAATAAATAAAAAACGTTGAAAAAAAAAATTAAAAAAAAAAATCAGAAACTTTACTTTGTGATCTATATCCTTCCACGTCAGTAGGGTGTGGTGTAAAAGGTACCCCAAGATAACTGTTCAATGATTGCCTCAAAAAATAATAAAATCTAAGCATTTTTTTTTAACCGGTGGAGGTACTCCCCCAACATTTGTCAGGCGGCCGTATGCCGGGATCCCTCCTCCAATCGGATGGTACCAGGGTCAAGGAGAATGAAAAGTCAGCCAAGAGGTGTGTGCCTGTGTAGGCTTATGTACACACTGGGGTGCAACCTGGAATCCATAAAGGTTACATGTGGAATGTGAAATCGAGGAGGAGGTGGGTCTCCAAATTTACTAAGACTGTAAGAACTCAAGCATTGCATGGAGCTGTGCAAAAAAAAAGGGGGGGGCTGTTTTGCTGAAACAATCTTGGCTGACTCGATTTGAGTGTCAGATTCACACACAGTTGCATTCACCATATCATTAAATGCATACGTAAACAGACCCCCAAGCCCAGGTTTACCAACATTTACAAGCAAACAAGGCACAGAGCCTGGGAAAACTCAGTGAAGTCCATCAAGCCCGCGAGCACCTCAGAAAGCCCCGTTTCCGGGCGATGAAATTTGCCCAATGTTCCTTGATGTCTAAATTTTGGGAGCAGCCCAGGGTTCTTTCTTCGGGTAGAGGCTGTTAGGTTTTTACAGAATGAGATGTGCAAAGCTCAGATCTGCAGCTACCCGTCCTGGGTGTTCTCAAAGATTTTTATCCGCCTACTCCCTGAAATGGAGAAACTTTTCAAAAAACGCATCTTCTGCCAAAAGACAAAAAAAAAAAAAGAAAAAAAATACACTTCTACAATAGGCAAAGGGAAAGGTCTCTTTCTTCTGCCTCCAGATCTCAGGGACGGTAAACCCCGCTCTTAAGGGAAAGAATTGTTTTGTATTTGAAAAGTGATACCAACAGGACTGAGCGGAGCACGGGCTGTGATGGGAAAGGAGTGTCACCAAGGTGGGAATTACCCAGTATAATTCAAGCCTCCAATGAGGTCTCGATGTTCTCCATGGGCTCCGTGTGGCCAGTCCCCTTTCTCTGCCAACATCATGGAAGACAAGCCCTTTAAAACTGGCTGGGAATTTAGCTCCTGTCTTCTCTGAAATACCCAGTGGCTACATATAAAATATATGGTGCCACAGCAGATTTCTTCACACATGATATACACATAAAATTTCAGCATATTCCGTCAGTAAACCAGGTGGTAGGCCTCCGGAGAGCAAAGATGACTAAATGATCCAGGGGACTGGAGAGGTTTCCAGAGTCAACTTGGCCGTAATGAGAAAGCCAGGCGCTTACTTGAGAAGCCAGACTTCGGAACGAAGAAAATGTTATAGTGCTGCCACCAACTAGCTGTGTGACCTTGGGGAAGTCACTTAACCTCCCCGGCTTTCAGTTTCCTCCTCTGTAAAGATATACACTGAAGGTCCTTCTCAAGGCCCCGACGTTCCCTGAAATGCTACTCTTGGCCCCGCCAGAAGAGAAATTAAGGAGGACAGAAGGTAATGGGAATCTTGCTACTGCAAAATGAGGCGAGGTGCTGGAAACGTTTTATGAGCTTAATGGTGACGTTACATGGCCCTAAGATGTGCACTCGTTTATGTAAAACATAGTCGTTGAGGAACGATTATGTGTATATGCTGGAGTGCAAAACTCCATGGTTCTTGCCCTCATGAAGCTTATGGTTGAGCATGGCCACGGTCTCTGAGCCTATCAGGCACCCTCCTGGATACTCAGATGTGCCGGGGGGTTCACCCTGTCTGCGTTTGCTCATGCTGCAGCCGCCACCTGCAATGCCCTCTACCCATTTCAATTCTACCTCTGTTTAAACCCCCAGCTCCTCAATGAAACCTTCCTCCACTATTAACGCAGTCGACCCTGGCTTCTTTTGCCTCTGGGCTACCATACTTCTAGGAGCACCGTTGAATATGAAATCATATCGCTTGTGAACTGCTGGTAAGTGTCCCCAAATTGTTACCCTACTAGATTATAACCTCCCCAGAGACAAGGACGTGCCTTCTTTTGTCATGTCCCCCACGGCACCAAATTTAGCTGTGTCTCAGGACCTATGCCTTTGTTCGAACGCTATTATTGCTCCCTATTTTGCAGAAGAGGAAACTGAGGCACAGAATGGTTCAGAAGCTTGCCTGCAGTCACAGAGCTGGGAAGTAGCAGAGCCGGGAGTGGACCCCAGGTAGTCTCAAGAGTCCTTCTCGTACCCACTCTCCGACAGCCGGCTCTACGGATCATTCAAGCCTTCAAAAACCGTCATGCCACCTTTCACTTGCTCCACACTTCAGAGTTTTCTAAGAATTTTTACGCATGGTATCCCATCTGAGCCATTCAGCGATCACGTATGAGGATTATTGCCTTAGTTCTTCGGCTGAGCAAACTGAGGCACACAAAGGTGAAATCCCATTCAGAGTAACGAAGCCAAAGCCAAACCTAGGTCTCCCAGCCTCTGAGTCCAGTGGTTTTATACCATACTAACCTTCTCTAAAACCAAACTTCACAAGGACGTCACACCTATTTAATGCCCCTTCAGAAAGCTTCTACCGTGTTCTCTAGAAGCGTCTCCTCCCGGGTGGTTCCAAGCATTAACTTGGGCTCAGTGTCTGCAAACACATCATCAACCACTCAAGTATATTTTATAGTAATACGCCCCAAAAATAATTAAAGAAACCTCTTGAGGTTTGCTGATTTGGTAGGTTTTATTTTTTTTTTGTTTTACAGGTAACCTTAAAATACAATGAATTCTTTTATGACACAAGGACACTCCAAGGACAGTGTAGTGCTGTCCAAGGGTTTTGCAAGAGACCTACTCTCTTAGAATTACCTGCTCCTCCCAGCCTGGTACATCTTGTCTAGAGGCCCATTTGGCCGGCCATTGGATAGAAGGTTGAAGAGTGTGGAAAGGTGGGAAAACAAAGAGTTGGGGCACACATTCCCACCCTGGGGCCCTTACCACAGCTCTGGGGCCCTGGACACATCCGAGGGCTGCCCACAGAGCTGCCACAGGCACAGACAAGTAGAACAGCTTTGATCTTGCAAAAATACCATTGGTCCCTGCACATCAGCCATCAGTGACCCCCCCCCACAACTAATAGTGAACTCCCCACACACATGCAAAAATATTCTACATGGTCACTCACGCACATGTTTAAATAAATATTACACAGCCATGTACATCCCTATGGATGTTGATACATACGTGTATTAAGAAACATTTTTCAATCTGCCAAAAGTCATCTCTGGGGTGTCACCATTTGAATGGGAACGTATTATGCACGGGGGGGGGAAACACAAAGGAATGGGAAGGCATGATCTCAGCTTTCCATCAATCAATAAGTCAATCAGCTTATATGTATTGCATAGCTTTTATGTAGGTAGCACTACATTAAGCTACAGAAATAGAAAAGGAACGTGACGTGGTCCAGCAAGAAATATACAGTCTAGTTCATGAGAGAATTATAATAACCTTTTACATTTTGCATAATAGTTTATGTTCTATACGATGCTCTCCCAAACACCGTCCCCCACCCCCGCTTTACAAGACATCTATCACAAATCAGAATGGATTTTCTCAAAATTGCGCAACTAAAGGGTCGAAGAGCGAGAATTTCCGCTCAGTTCTTCAAACTCCAAATCCAAAGTTCTTTCACAGAAACCACACTGCCAAGCAAGACTCATATGTGAAAACTAAACAGCCAGCATCGTATCATCCAATTATAGTAAACTAATTGTGTGAGACACGACCATGAGGGGCAGCTGAGATGTAGAAGAACCGACACGGGACCTAGATAGAGTCAGACAGCTCGGACTCTGTCCCTGGTTGGTAAAAATCTATGACTTCACAGAAATCCCTCAGTCTCTCTGAGCCTCAGTTTTCTGTGAAATGGGAATAGCAGCAGCTACCCTGGAGAGCCGTCGTAAGGCATAAAGGCCATAATGTACGTGAAGATGCTTTACAGGCAGGAAAGGAACGACTGAATATGACTCGTTAGGGGCGGGGTGGGGGAGCACAGTAGGAAGGGCGCTCCCCTCTGCTGGGCATGGAGACAGATGAAACACTCATCGCATGAGCCAATGGCAGGTTAGAGCAGTTTCGCCGTCTCGCGTGTGGCATGGAGGGCCAGGTTTTGGCTTGCGGCGCATTCCAATCTGGGCTATAAAGATCTACGTTGTAGTGAACGTGCGAGCAAGACCTCATCTGATCCACCTCCGAAGATGAAAAATATACAACGTGCAAAGCACGTTGGGTGCCATGTGAAACTCCGGTTCCTTAAACAAATATCCATCTAACCAGGGGGTTGGGAGAGTACAGGCATTACATCGTGCGGTCTCACATACCCGAGGCCCCTGGGAATAAAAACGGTTCGGATATATGACAATCCAGATATTTGCAGAGAACTCGCCCACATTTACAAGTAGTCTCCATTTTTGCTGCAGTCTCTTCTTAGCATTCCTGCCACAGAAAGACGCAATGTGTTCCATATAATAATAGGAAAAAGGGCAAGAGAGCTTCCCTTTCCACAAGCTCAGTCAAGTTGCCTTTCTGCATAAAAGGGCCAGTGGGTCGCCCTGTTCCTCTACTTACCAGTAAATAAATGTGATGCAGGAGGAGAACCTGCCAGGAAGCCCTCCATTAAGGGTTAATGGTTTTCCTCTCTGCCAGTTCACTTGGCATCAGGGTCAACTTCTAGAGCATAAAGCTGCATTAGGATTAGCAGGAGTATTCAGCTCCTGGTGACTCCTCCGCCCAGCCTCGAAATTCGCAGATAGAAAAGGAAGCCCAAGGTCAGGAACAAGAGGTATGGTCGTCTGCACATAGTAGGTGTACAATAACATCTTACTGAAACCGCAGTTTTACACAACCAGTCATCCTACGTAATTGTGTCCTTGTGCACACGCATGCATAGAATACACTGCTCCGGATGTACACACACACACGCACACGCACACACTACACATAATCAACATACCCATTTGTACAATAGTGCATCTTCCCTCTGAGCTTAAAATATTCTATGTATATGTGCATTGCTGTATTAAATAATAATTTTAAAGGTCTCTAAATAGAAACTTTATGAGATCATGTACAGTCCTGTTTTAAGCAGAAAGCTTGAAATGCACAACGTTGGAATCATCTGAGAACCCTCCTTGAGGCCAATCCGTAATGAAAAATAAAAAGCTAGCTCCAGTCTTCCTGGGGGCCAAGCACTCGTGTCCAGGTTCTTAAAGACGGTGCGGCAGAAAAAGAAAAAAAATTGCCTGTCCTTCTTATCCCAACAAAAGCCACCATCTCCAGAGCTGAATTCAAATCCTCTGCATTTTTAGGCCAAGAAAAGGGAAAGGGGCTGTCCTTACCACAACAACAGAATAGCCTGGAAATATTAAATTGACTCAACCCATGTTTTATTAGACCCAGCTTAACAACTCTGAGTTTACAAAACTCAGCCAAACAGCATCAGGCTTCAGCATAAACTTTTGCTAACTAGCCCACATAGTTCCCATATGCTATGAGATGCTGTTTGAGCCAACTCGGTACCTTATAATTATAAACACACGTCTTTCAGCTCTTCTGTGTATTCTTCCCAGGCAGAACGGAAATATGTCACTTAAATTAGCACTTGGAGTACAGAGTGGGTGCCAAATTTGGGTTAGCACAAACAGGGTAAATAAAGCAGCACCAAATTAAAATGGTAAAATAAACTTCTTTATGCTCCAGTGGAAACTGCTAAGTCCTAGCTGAATGGCAGCTAATGGGTCTGGGAAAAGGATATGCCTCACACTGTAGCTCTTGGCTTTTGAGTAAGATTTTCTCATCCAAGAATCTCGAAGCAATTTCTTGCAAAACCCGAGCGGTGTGAAAAAAAAAAGGAGATGCCATCATTTTTCTTCATCATTCCTTTCCAATAACACTGGGAAGGTTTATATTTTTATCCTTATACAACTCGTGAGGAAAAAGAAAGGTTTTAGGGGAATAAATGAAGGCAAATAGGTGTGACATAACTTGGCAAAAGCCACAGAGCTAGAAAATAATGCAGAAATCCAATCATAAAATATCTTCCAACTAGAAGCCTCTGTGCCTTCTCTGTACAATCACAACTGCCACTTATTGAGCACCTACTGTATACTAGGGACTTACTTGGGAGCCTTTCATACATTACCTCACTTTCTTCACAACACAACCCTGTGAGATAGGAATTATAGCCACACCATGAAGTATCACTTGGGCAACCAAAAAGGAACAACTATTGGGGGTTGGACAAATCTTAAAAACATCGGTCTTTTTTGTTTTGAGAGAGAGAGAGAGAGAGAGCAAGTGGGGGCTAGGGACAGGGAGAGAGGGAGAGAGAGAATCTGAAGCCTGACATAGGGCTTGAACCCACAAACTGCAAGATTATCACCTGAGCCAAAATCTAGAGTCGGACGCTTAACCGACTGAGCCACCTGGGCGTCCCTTAAAAACTTTTTTCTGAGTGAAAGAAGCCTTCCAGAAAGGAGTACATTCTGTTTGTTTCCATTTTTATGACGTTCTAAAATGGGCAAAACAAATCCAGAGTGGTAAATTATCAGAACAGTGGGGGTCTCTGGAGGGAGAAAGGGGGGACAGGGATTGGTTGTGAAGGGGCATGAAGGAACTTTCTGAGGTGATTGGAAGGTTATCTGTCTTGACAGGGGTCTGAGTTACCCAGGTGTATTCATCTGTCCCAACTCATCCAACGGCACACTTAAGACCTGCGAAGTTTATTGTGTATAAATTGTAGCTTAAAAGTGGGAGCTGGGTGGGGGCGCCTGGGTGGCTCAGTCGGTTGAGTGGCCGACTTCAGCTCAGGTCATGATCTCACGGTTTGTGAGTTCGAGCCCCGCGTCGGGCTCTGTGCTGACAGCTCAGAGCCTGGAGCCTGCTTCGGATTCTGGGTCCCCCTCGCTCTCTGTCCCTCCCCCACTCATGCTCTGTCTCTCTCTGTCTCAGAAATAAATAAACATTAAAAAAAAAAAGTGGGAACTGGGTAGCTCAGTCAGTTAAGTGTCTGACTCTTGATTTCGGCTCAGGGCATGATCTCACGGTTGTGGGATCGAGCCCTGTGTCACACTTTGTGCTGAGAGCACGAAGCCTGCTTGAGAGTGTCTCTTGCCTTCCCGCTCTGTCCCTCCCCCTCTCCTGTGTGCTCTCTTGCGCACACAAGCTCTCGCTCGCTCTCTCTCTCTCAAAAATAAACCTAAAAAAAAATGAGTTCCCTCCTTTAAAAAAAAAGGGGGGGGGGAAACTTTAAGCAAATATTGAATTCTAGCAAATGATACACATACTAAAGTACTTATAGGGAGTGTACTGGTCACCGATACCCAAAACTTATTTTAAGATAAAAAAAAATTCTAGATTTCTGGGTGGATACAGAGATAAACAGATATGTAATTAACAGATATGTACATTTCATAAGATGTTAACAATGGAATCTGAGTGTAAGTATACTGGTATCACTGTAAAATTTTTTCACCGCTGTATACTTGAACATCTTCATCATAAAGTGTTGGGAAAGAGCAGGAGGATTGGGAGAGAAGACAGAATATGAGGGAAAGGACAGGAAAAGAGGACAGGGAAGTAAAACATTCAAGAGAGGTCTAGGAAAGGAGAAGCAGAAGGAAGTCAAGTGGGCGGAGGCCAGAAAACACAAACAGAGATCGGGAAGGAAAATATAAAGAAAGGAAAGACAAAATAAGAGGGGGCAGGATATGTGATAAGAAAGGGGCAAACTAAAGGCAGATGACATGGACGGAATGGGACGTAAAGGAGAAAGGCGGCATACAGACTGACGAGACGTGTAGCCTAGGTCTTGTCCAAACCACCCAGCTCAGGGCAGCTGGACTGTGACGCGTGCGGCCCATCTTGCAGCTGCCGTGCCACGTGCATCTGGTGGTGCACTTGGTCAGAATCTGGATCAAGAGGATTCGAACGTGTTTTATATTAAAGCCACTTGACTCATCAAGCCCAAGACTGGAGGCAACGTGGGATCCTGAAATGGTTGTCAAAATGTATCATTCATCAATAGACTCTCTTTCAATAAAATTTTATATGTATAGATTATAAGAATATAACAGGCAACGGGGGAAATGCTCTGGCCAACATGGAGGTCACAGGGGCGTAGAGTTGACCTGCCACCTCTCCCTGCCCCCACCCCACCCTCAGTGACCATTCCAGAGTTTCTGCAGAAGCCCAAGGTTCTGAATACACTCAGTAGACAGTCCACTGCGCTAAAAAACGGAAGGTGAGGTCATGATTCCGCCACTAGCTGTGACTTCGAGCAAATCATTGAACCACCCAGTATCTTAGTTTTATTATGTCTAGCTGCACTGTCAACCACTCTGGGTAAAAGGCTCAATTAAGGCATTACTCTATAAGTTTTAAAGCACTTTGCAAATGTCCAACTATTAAGACTCTTCTTTCCTACAAACTCGCCACAAGAATCCGTGAGCCAGCTTCTGGTTCAAAATGGCCTCCAGCTAACAGCTCCCTATCCTGTTTCTGCTACCTTGTTAATATCAAGATCCAGAAAGACAGAAGAAGAAGAAGAAGGAGAAGAAGGAGAAGAAGGGGAGGGGGAGGGGAGGAAGAGGAGGGGAAGGGGAAAGGGAAGGGGAAGGAGAACAAGGAGAGGAAGAAAGAGGAGGAGGAGAAGGGGTAGGAGAGCTCACAGCAACATGGAAAATTACTTATTAAATGTATCTCAAGTTCATTTGTTTCTTTCCTTCTGTACTGCCACCACCCTGGTCTGTGCCTCTAAGAGCTACCATAACTGCTCTCCTCATTGCCTCCATCCCAAACTACCTTCCAGTCCATTTTCCACACAGCATCCAGGGAGAAAACTAAAACCACTATGTGGACCACCAGCTTGAAATGCTGTCCTAGAAAACATAAGGAAAGGACAAAATAATAAGGAAGAAACATAAAAAACATGATAAAGAAATATTTTTCTAACTTGAGGAAATGTATGCAGATTTTAAGAGTTCCTTATGTTCCAGGAATAATCGATAAAAGCAAAGTATGACCAGATTTTCACGTATCAACATTAAATACTAGAATACACTGGGCTATGTCTAAGTAGGTTTAAGTGCAAACGAGAATGACCCAAGAGTTTTATAGCCAATATCTTATAAGTGAAGACCTCAGAAAAAGACTCTTAAGTATACAAGTGTCAGAAAATATAGCACCTATACACCCTTCCCAACAAATTTATCGAAGATGTAATCCAACTCCTGAAAAACAAAACAAAATTAGAAGCTCAAAAATGTGGGTATTATAATATGAAGGAAGTAGTTGAGGATGCTGAAACCAATTAAAATAGAGACACGCCTAACAATACAAATATCACTACAAATTTAAATATAAATGCCAAAAAATAGATATTCGGAGGAGGATATATAATGAAAAAGTCTGATGTAATCACATTAATCTGGTTATAAAGGCCAAATTTATTATTTTAAAAGACTAAGAAATGACATAAGAAGAAAAGGGGGAAAAGGTGATTATATAAATGCAAAATTGTGCTAAATTATTTGTATCAAACACAGAGAGAGAGAGAGAGAGAAAGAGAGAGAGAGATGCATTTCGCTTCTGGCTGACAGTAATAGAAATACAGCTTAGGAATTATTTTTGAAAAAATTTTGACCAATAGTAAAAGTAAAAGAAGACATATACATTCAAAGATATTTGAGATTAAAAACAAAGAAAACAAGATCAATATACAGAAAGAGAACAGGCAAAGGAAATGAAGTAGAACAAGATGACAGGTGTTTGGCCAAAAAATATCAGCTACAACAATAAATGTAAATAAGTTAAACTTTCATATTAAAAGGATATTGAATGAGATATTCACATCGAATCAAAAATACATATTATTTAAAAGAATACGCAGATGTCCCATAACTCAATTTATTAAAAATCAAAAATATATACTTAAGGGGTGCCTGGGTGGCTCAATTGGTTAAGTGTTCAACTTCAGCTCAGGTCATGTTCTCGTGGTCCATGGGTTTGAGCCCCACATCGGGCACTGTGCTGACAGCTCAGAGCCTGGAGCCTGCTTCAGATTCTGTCTCCCTCTCTCTGCTCCTCCCCTGCTTACACTCTGTCTCTCTGTCTCTGTCTCTCAAAAATAAACATTAAAAAAATTAAATATATATACACATATATATATATATATACACTTAAAATGGGAGGATTTTATTTATGTCAACCCTACCTCAATAAAACTGTTTTAAATAAAAATAATGCTCAAGTCAGAGATTAGAAATAAAAGGATGTGCAAGTGATTCTGAGGCAAAGGTAAACAAAAATAAAGCTGTCACAGGGTGCGTGGGTGGCTCAGTCGGTTGAGCGTACGACTTTGGCTCAGGTCATGATCTCACGGTTCGTGGGTTCGAGCCCCGCGTCGGGCTCTGTGCTGACAGCTCAGAGCCTGGAGCCTGCTTCGGATTCTGTGTCTCCCTCTCTCTCTGCCCCTCCCCTGTTCATGCTCTGTCTCTCTCTGTCTCAAAAATAAATAAAAACATTAAAAAAAATTTTTTTAAATAAAATAAAGCTGTCACGAAACTAATGGTAGACAAAGTAAACTTAAAGGCAAACAACACTAAACTGGATAAAGGAGATAAGTTTATAAACTTTATTATTATAATAATAAAAAGAGCTAACATTTATATTGAGAATAATGCATAGTAATCCTGAATGCAAATGCACTACATGAAAATATATGAATCTTAAAAGTATTAGAATTCTAAGGATAAATTTGCAGAATGATAATTATAGCTAGAGATTAACAGAGCCCTCTTGCTCCTTGGAAAATAAAATAGACTAAAAAGAAAACAAGGTTGGAGATGATGTGAATAACATTAATAAAGTTGTGGGGTTTTTTTAGAATCACCCAAAATAGAAATGGTCCAAACCACATTTTCTAACCAAAATGCAATAATTCAAAAACATAAAACAAAACAAAACAAAAACAAAAACAAAAACCATTCAATCACTTAGAAATTGAAACTGCAATATGAGTACTTATAAATAAATAACAATTAGAAAGAAAAACGTATTAAAACTCACAAAAACTCATGGCCAAAACATGAGGCCACAAATTTTTCTTGGCCACAAAACATGAGGCACACAGAGGCCCCAAATTTTTCTTTTCGCATGGCCCCAAATGCCTTCTTTGAGTAAAAAAAAAAAAAAAGAAAAGACAGAACAACTAAAAAATAAATAAACTAAAAATTCAATCAAGGAAACTTGAAAGTGAAACAGTCCCACAGAAAGGAAGAAGATGGATTTGGCAGAGACGAAAGCAGACCATAATTAACTAGAATTGACAAAGAACTTTAAATAAATAATTTAAATGTAAATTAGAAAAACCACCAAGGATGATAAGAGAAAGAGAGGGTAAGAAAGTGAAAGAGAACAAGAACACAAATGGGTCTAACTCCTCAAGAATGAAGGACCTGGGGAATTTACCCTCGCTTAACTGGAGATCTTTAAAACTGTAGGGAAACAACTGCGTTAGGGCCCCTGGGTGGCTCAGTCGGTTAAGTGGCAGACTGTTGGCCTCACAGTTTTGTGAGTTCAAGCCCTGCATCAGGCTCGGCACCAGCAGCGTGGAGCCTGCTTGGGATTTTCTCTCTTCCTCAGTCTCTGCCCCGCCCCTACTTAAGCTGTCTTTGTCTCTCTCAAAATAAACAAAAAAAAAAAACTTAAAAAATAATAAATCTGTAGGGGAACACTATATACGATTACATGCTAATAAGTGTGAAAATGTTGACTTAAGTCTGCTACTTTTGGGATAAGACTGAATTGGAGAATAAAACGTCTTCCAGTAGAAAATGTAAACTGATCCAAAATCATTCTGAAACTGGAAACATTTTCAAAAGTCATCCTTGAAAGTTTTTTTCTTATTGAAGGATAGATGGCATATAACATTGTATTAGTTTCAAGTGAATAACATAGTGATTGGACAATTCTATACATTATGCAGTGTTCACTGTGTTAAGTGTAGTTACCATATTACTGACTACATTCCCAGGCTGTACATCACGTTTCCGGAGACTTATTTATCTCATCGCCAGAAGCTGACACCTCTTAATCCCTTTCACCTCAACCCATCCCTTCCTGGCAATCAGCAGTTTCTCTATATTTAAATCTGTTTCTGTTTTTCTGTTTGTTTGCTTGTTTTGCTTGTTTGTAACTGGTGAATATATGCAACGGAATATTACTCAGCCATAAAGAAGAACAAGATCCTGCCATTCAGGACAACATGGGTGGACCTAGAGGGTATTATGCTAAGAGAAATAAGTCAGAAGGCATCCTTTGGGCCAAGATTTTGTATCACAAGTGGTCAGGAACAGACGGGAGGTGGAGGAGAGGAGGGGTCAGCATGAAATCCTGGAGACTTGCACAGCTAGAATGGACCTCATAGGTTGTGTCGGGTAACCCACTCCCTCCTGCCCATCCCGTGCTAAAACACATTCTATGTCCTGGCATGTTTCATTCCACTGAGATCAGAAGGTCCCAGAGCTACATTTCCTCAGATTATCACCACTGTTTATGCAATCTTAATTTTTTTTTTTTTTTAATCTAACAGACCAATTCTAACCATCTCCATGGGACACGGGGAATAACAGGAAGAGCTTTCAAACTGGGGCCCAGAAGCCTGAAACCTCGTCCTGTGCTACCACTAACGATGGTTTGTACACCCTCTTGGAGAAGGCAGTTTCTCTCTCTTGGCCCTGAGCTGGCGCATAAGGTTCATTTTGAACGTGTGACCCACAGAGTTAGTTTTCAAACAAAACCTGAGAGGAAAAACAGCATTGTTGGTCCCAAAAAGCAGTTCCCTGTGCACACATATTTTATACCTTCTTCCCCAACCATCTCACCCTCCTCACCCTCCATCGCATTACTGAAAAGACTGGACAGAACCTAGAAACTTCCATCTGGAAGATCACTGGACCCCTACGATGCAAAATAAGGTAAGACATAACCCTACTTGTGAGAGGCTCCCAATGTCATGGAGGGGATACAACTGACAACATCAAGCAGTGACGGACAAGAGAAGAGAATTAAGTAACCAAACGGGCGGTTTAGGCAATAGTTGTGAAAACAGACAGACAAGGATCTTGGCGCAAAGGGGAGTGAGCGCGGGCTGACTCCACGGCAGAAGCCAAACTTGAACTTCCTCGCAATATTTCAAGCAATACACAAGGAAGGACTGTCCAGTCTTGAAGGGGTCACAGGCAACATGAAGAGAGGTTAAGAAAGCGCATCTTCAGTGGTTATTTCAGCGCCAAATTGCCCTAATTTGAATGATCTCTGCCTTGTAACTGAGAGGGACCATCCCACATAAACTCCTCTTGGTAATGTTCTGCTTTCTTCCCATTTATTTGTAGTACTTTCTGGGTTGTGTTTCAGAGTGTCATTTAATGTCATTTTATGACTCCCTGGTTGTAAGTGTCTGAGTATTACCAGGGCTTAGAGATTTACAGCCTATTTTAAACTCAGATAATGATGTTTAATTTGTTATTGGCTGTGTAAAGGTTAACAAAGAAATAACTCAAATTATCATCTCAGGGATAACACATTACAAGAGGGCAATTAAGCGCAGTACCTGGCATTACACAAAAGATTGATATCTCGTTACCAGAGTGCAGATGAGTTCCGATTTCACAATACAGGAAGTACACTCGTCACCACCATCCCTCTTTGAATAAACAAATAGCAGGTCCCACTTATCAGCGCCACTGAGTAACCAGTAGGGGAAGAAAACAATTTTCCAGCAAACGAAAGACTGACATACAGCCAATTTCTTGGAGAAGAGCTGGAGACGAAAGAAAGAAGCTTGGCCTCCTAGCGAAATGAGGTTGATGCTACTCAAGTAAAAGATCGGGTTCCCTCTTGGTTGTAAACAAACGACGCTCAGGGGCAAGCAAAACAGACACGGGGCCAATAGGCCCTTGAGAAGAGGAAGCAAAATAAATAAAAGCCTCAAAGCCAAATTGTTATTAAATTGTCTCTGAAATGGAAAATGAAAAACAATCCATCGCAATAATCATTTTTGTCTCTTTTCTTCTCCCCCAAACACCTTTCTATGGTGATCTGGTCTGCATTCCATGCGTTTCCATGCCAATGAAAATATAAATAGATAATATTTTTTAAAACCCATCAGATTAAAAATATATTTGTATTTCTCAGCTCCCTCTTTCTGGGGTAAGCTAACAAATGCAGCATGTCTCATAGAAAGTCTCATCTAACTCATGTTCTGTTTATGTCCCTCAAAGAGAACATCCACCTTTTTTTTTCCATATTCACTTTCCATCTCTTGCCTTTTCTTCCCTCTGCAGTCCGGGTCTCTCTCCATCAGGGTCTGTAATGTCCTCTTTTGTTTCCCTTCGCATCTTTCGCTGTCTTCCGGACTCTCGCCCTACATCCCTTCTTTCCTTTTTGGCCCCCCTTGTCTTTCATTTCCCCAACCTACCCCCATGTGCTCACATTTTCTCTTCCGTGGGCGTCCCGCTTCCTACCTGTTAACATTCAGTCTTCCTACCCAGTTCTTCTTTGTCTGTTATTTCTACCACGCCATTCTTCAGCAATTCTCTACTCCTGCACCCTTTTCTTCACTTCCCACTTCCCACCAAACTTCTCCAGTCCAAGGTGCTCAAACCCTGCTCCATTCGGACCATGACATCTAACCGACGTCTCGGGAATGGGTGTTCCCCCACTTTGCTTTGACCTCAGAACTGACGGGACCAGCAACTCGGAAACAACAGGTCTGCCCGCCATGGCTGAAAACTCCCCAGCAGCCAGAAAACTCAGGTCATGACAACTGCAGAAATCACAGTGTCACTGTCTGGTATGGTTGGGGGCCGGAGCCGGTCCCCCCCCCCGGCGGCGAAGGGCTGAGTGCCGAGAAGGTGGCATTTTGAGTCCTTACTCCCAAATCAAGCTACCACTGGGGATTT
>NW_024412412.1:31746051-31831046 GCF_014898765.1 Herpailurus yagouaroundi | reverse complement strand
GGAAACAACAGGTCTGCCCGCCATGGCTGAAAACTCCCCAGCAGCCATAAAACTCAGGTCATTACAACTGCAGAAATCACAGTGTAATTGTGTGGTTTGGGGGGGGGCACCCCCCCCCCCCCCCCCCCCCCCGCAAAGTACAGTCCAGTAAGAATCTGGCATTTTGAGTCCTTACTCCCAAATCAAGCTACCACTGGGGATTTGAAGCAGGCCCAGCTTTCTGTCTGGCTTTATATTGAAAGAAACAAGGGCTTGTCACCAGCCATCACGTGTTCAGCTTGCCCAACTGGCAAAGCAACGCAAATACGAGCAAACACCCCCTTCCTCGACGTCGTCGAGGAGCGTTTACGAAGCACAAACGTATCTTGCCTCTGGTGCCAAGCCTTGTGGGAAACAGAGGGAGACGAGACACGGTCCCTGTTGTCAAAGTGCTTAAGGCCCGGACACAGGTACCGCCAGCAATGATCGCCAGTGCTGAGGCCACACTGTATGAGGAAAATCAGATAGTCAAATTCAGTAAGTAGCCTCTGTTGACACATAAAGGAACGTGCTATTCATTTGTTCCTTTAATCAACTGGCTGTGCCTTAGTTCTGTAGCCCCTGATAAATGGAATTGTTCATATTTTATAAGGATGCGTACATTCTACCAGTCACACCAGGGAGTCAAAGCCCAGACAACACTGTCATACGGGAACACCTGGGATCAAGGGATAACGCATTAGGTAAGCAAACTAACCTTGCGCTTTTGGAACTGAAATATCAACAAAAGGATAAAATAAATGTGCAAATTGTTCTTCCCTGTGGACATTAGCCAGGCGTTTGTTCTTTAGCCAACAACAATCAACAGGCACAACACAACCGTAAAAATGCCAGCCGAGGAGCTAATCCAATAAATAAAGAAAACTCCTTGTATTATGGATAGGCCACCAATGGTCACGCCGTCGAAAGTGAGCAGTGAATTCAAACAAGAACGGGGAGGTCAGAGTCAAAGTCGGACCTACCTCAGGGAGGGGCTCTGACTGCTAACATAAATTTCAGATTTAACGCTTTCTTTAGCATATGATTTCTAGCCTGCAAAGCAACCAGATGCCACGTGGGGTGCCTAAAAAAAAAATTGCAGTAAAGCCTAACTCAGTGAGTGCTGAGTGCATACGGAGAGCCAGGCACGGTGCCTGGCATTGGCTCGCTCGGCCCTCAAAAGGCCAAATCCTGCCAAGCCATTCGTCTAAGACCTGAAGGGGAAGGAAAGGTAACCATGAGTCAGCATTTTCTAAAAGCGGCTCCCCCACTTGAAAAATGCTTGACCCTTGAACAACACGGATTTGAACTGTGTGAGTCCGCCTATATGCGGATTTTTTCCAATAAGATACAGGACTCTAGGTGTATTTTCTTTTTGTATTATTTTCGTAACATTTTCTTTTCTCTAGCTTATTTCATTGGAAGAATACAGGATATAATACATACAACAAACCAAACATGTGTTCGTTGACCATTTTATGTTATTGGTAAGGCTTCCAGTCAACAGTGGGCTATTAGTTGTTAAGTTTGGGGCAAGTCAAAGGTTATACATGGATTTTTGACTGGAAGGGGGCAGTGGGTGCCCCTGGGCCCCCACATTGTTCAAGGGTCAACTGCATTGATAGGAAAAGAGGATGGAAGAAAGGGAAGAAGGAAAGAGGATGGTACAGATCTAACTAGATTAACTATATATATATTATATATAATTATTATATAGATTATATAGATTATATAATATATATATAGATAGATTAACTATATATATATTAACCAAATGTTACTAGTGGTTAATCCTAGCTCATAGGCTTTTTTTTTCCTTACAACGTCTGTAATTTCAAATCATCATTCTCCATTAAATACAGAAGGTGTAGAAAAGAAAGTAAGCTTACTTAATATATAGTTTTTTCCTCTTTTTCTTTTTCTTTTCACTTAATATATTTTTAAAACAGCTCTGTCTTCCCTCCCCCGCCTGCTCCCCAAGCAGCCGCCGGATCCTAATGACGCTGTTCACATGGGGGCACCAGAAATAGGAAGGATGAAGGACAAAAGTGACCTGAAATAAACTGAACTCAGCAAGATGGTTATGAAAAACAAGACAGGGGGCGCCTGGGTGTCTCAGTCAGATGAGCGTCCAACTCTTGATTTCGGCTCGGGTCACCATCCCAGGGTCGTGGGATCGAGCCCTGCACTGCGCTCCGAGCTGGGCATGAAGCCTGCTTAAGATCCTCTCTTTCTCTCTCCCCCTCTGCCGCTCCCCCCCCAAGTTAAAAAGAAAAGAAAAAGAAAGAGAGTTTCCTTTTATGAGGCTTGGTAACCAGAAGAACCCCAGCGCTCCCTGA
This sequence comes from Herpailurus yagouaroundi, assembly GCF_014898765.1. Classification (NCBI taxonomy): domain Eukaryota; kingdom Metazoa; phylum Chordata; class Mammalia; order Carnivora; family Felidae; genus Herpailurus; species Herpailurus yagouaroundi. The sequence continues at coordinate 31,828,689 of NW_024412412.1, read as the reverse complement.
CCGTTAGCTAGCATGGATGAGGTGAGTGAGGTGTTCAGAAAAAGGAAAACAGAGATTCGGGGCCTCTGGCCCGAAAGCTGCACTCAAGGTCCAGCCAGCGCCGGGAGCCCACATCCGAGCCCGTGACCTCCTTGTCTGCGACTCCACTGGGAAGTCTGCCCGGGTGGGGTGAAGTGAGGGAGACGGTGCCCAGGGATGGGCTTGATAGGAGATGGATTCTATTTGTTGTTCGGTTCCTGGAGAAGGGTGTTAGGAAAAAATTATTGATGAACTACTTTGTCATCGTTAAGAGTATTGCTGACACGCTCACAGCAGGCCCACTGCGAGGCAGACAGCGCCAGTCTACCCAACGCCTTTTGTAGCCGAGACATGTGCTGTGCATTAGGCAAGGTGTGTAAATTATGACAGCCCGAGTTCTTTGGCGAGGGCCCGCTCTGAGCCCTCTTCTGCCTCCTTCTCCCTTCTGTGTTCTATTTCCCCACGGCGCTCGCCTCAAAGCAAGTGGCGCTCCTCGGAGAGAACGTTAACAGGCAGAGGCTCTGGCTCGGAGTAAATATTGCAGGATTGAAATGCGGAGGGAATTATACCTGCTCCCTTGCAGACTTTGGAGTGCCGGGTGAGTAATAAATAATGAGGGTAATAATGGGCCCGGTTCTTCTCGGCTGTGCCTCTTGGGGGGGGCCCGGGCCGCCCCGGGCGTCGAGCGTCTTCTAAAGTCGGTGTGGCTGTTTGTGGTTATGGATTCGATCTTGAAGCCAATGGACAGGCAGTCTTGGTCAGGAGAGCAGGTGGCCAGAAGAAGTGGGGCTCCGGGACAGTTCCCAGATGCTTTCATGTCCTCCCTGTTCCCGGCCTCCTTTTGCAGACAAGGGGCCCAGAAAACAAAGAAACTCCCTGATTGTTTGGGGGAAGGAATATGATCCTAGCTTGCGTTCCAAGAGACTATTTGGAGTCACTCCTTCTGAAGCCAGAGTGGGAGAGCCTTGGAACTTTGAATAAAAACGGCACCCTGGAAGGGGTTTGAGTACCCTTTGTGATGGAGACGTAAGTGGTATAGCTCATCTGTGGGCACCGATCCCGGGGGAAGCCCTGCTAGAAAGTGGTTAGACACTTCCAGGCCCTTTGAGAAGGCACTGAGTGTCCCCCTGCCTCTTCACCCCTACCCCTATTCAACGACTGCTGCGAAATTGTTTTCTGTGAGTGAGCATTTTCAGAATTCCTCCAATAGCTCTGTCTTTTCCCGCTACTCCCGATCCCCTCTCCAAAAGAGGGCAATGGAAGTCATTTACAGTTACTTCTACGCAGTGAAAGCAGCAGGTAGATCGATGTCCTGCACTTGAACTTCTGGAATCAAATCCAGCCTCGGGAAGATAGAGCCTGCAGCCTCAGGAGGATGGAGTTGTTTCTATGGTGAGTGCAAGCGGTGCAGGAAGGAACCTCCTCCTGGTCACTGGCAAGTTCAGGTTGAAATCTGAAACACTGTAAGAAGCAATACCTCCGGGAGGTGTTCAGAGGCAGCTTTCACCGTGGAGAGCCTGCGGGTCAATAACCGAGCAGGTCTTAGAACACTGGGCCATCAGGACAGGTGAGCGAGCGATGCCCCTGCTTCTGCTCAGAACTGACCCCTAGGAGCTGGTGACGGTCAGATTCGATTCCAGCCGTGTCCTGAGAGGGCAAACGTTGATGGCCCTTCCCACTACCTCATTCTCAATTTCTTTCATCTGAACTCACGTTTTCTCCTGAAAAAAAAACACCTCTCTGGCGAAGCACCAAGAGAACAGTTAGGGATTCACCGAAGTGCTGCCTCTTGCCAGCAAGAGTTTGGACTCTCAGGGGACCAGGGGCAGTTTGTACCAAAGCTCTTTGTCTCTGAAACTCCTTCGTCTTTGTTTTCCATCTCATTAGGAGATGCATTTTTCTTTCCACCGTGCAAACAGACTTTTGCTTCTAGGTGTCATTGAATTGTTGACTTAGTATTTTCCCCATGTCCAAAGGCCTTAGGACAATAAGTGACCATGTTGAAAAAAAAGGGGGGTATTAAAATCACTCAAAATCAACGTATCATTTGTTGGCACTATTGGCTTCAATATCTATAATTCCTTCACACACTGGCTTTGCCTAGAACACAATTTTAACCCCAGTGTCTCTAAGCCAGCATCCATTTGATAAAATTTATTCCAAGAAAAATTAACAAGGCAGAATTTTTTTTCCTGATTTTTATTGATACTCAACTTCCACATTGCACTCCAAGTGCAAATTACTTCAACTTCTGAGACAGGACTAAAATCAAAGTGGTCCCTTATATAAAGTTACCTATAAAAAACACTCCACCAAAATTAAAAACATAATTTTTTAAGCACAACAATCCCCTAAAAGACACCTAAGCCCCTCGACATTCCATAACCAGGGCTGAGAGATGGGTATCATAGCTCAAATTGAGCCCCACCTCACCCCACAATATAGATAACAGAATTATCTTTGATTTCTTCATTCATCCAGAACAATGGAATCATACACAACAGTCCCGTGGGGCTGCTGATATTCCTTTGAGGCACACAGGAGACATGGAGAAGATAATTGAGGCACATAGACGAAGAACCACCTGTCCACAAACACAAATTCAACAGCAAAAAATCAAATTAAAGTGCAGGATTTCCTTTTCTTTCTCTACCAGGTCACAAAAAGCCTGTGGAACATTGCTAAGGAGTTACTTGTATGTTGGAGAGCAGCTGGGCTATTTTTTTCTAAGAGATGTTTTCTGCACTGATGTACACAGCAACGACTCTATTATGAGACAGAGTATCCTGTGTGTGTGTGTGTGTGTGTGTGTGTGTGTGTGTGTGTGTTTAATGGAAAGAGTTTAAAATGATACTAGAAGCTGGACCCATTTGATAAGTGATGACGTCAAAGCATGAGTCTTCCCAAAAGTAGCCACAATTTAATTTCCATTTTCAAATGGTCAGGGCCTCCATGTAGCACGTCTTCACTGGCATCTTGGTTCCTCCTTAGCACGAGAAAAAAAAAAAAAATCCCTTCCTGCAGGATAAAGATTCCTTTTTTTACAAATGGCTAAACATCGTGGAACATGATGAGCCCAGAGTGGGAATAGAAAGTTAAAACATACTCTGGGTCAAGATATCGAAAAGCCGGTCTGAGTGATCCTTCTTGGGAACATTGGTTGTAATTTACATTAAGGCAGGAGAATAAAAGTAGGAAATAAAAAACAGATCCCCAGCCATAACTGCACCACCTTAACCACTGACTGTTTTGACTTTCTCTGCTTCCTGGGGGCATACTTTACAGAGCAGCAATCTGTGAATCCACGATATACATTCCATTTTCCGCTAAACATCTTCCCACATTTGCTAGCCAGCCCCCATAATCCTCCTCAATGGCTGTTTACGGGTGCATCCAATTGCTGTGCTATCATGTGCCTACTCGTTCTCTTTCCTCTACAGGATATGCTTTGGGTTGTTCAGGTCTTAAGTTAGAGAGGGAGGGAGGCAAACCATAAGAGACTCTTAAAAACTGAGAATAAAAGGGGCACCCGGGTGGCTCAGTCGGTTGAGCAACCGACTTCGGCTCAAGTCACGATCTCACGGTTTGTGGGTTCGAGCCCCGCATCGGGCTCTGTGCTGACCGCTGGCTCAGAGCCTGGAGCCTGCTTCAGATTCTGTGTCTCCTTCTCTCTCTGCCCCTCCCCCGCTCATGCTTTGTCTCACTCTGTTTCTCAAACATAAATAAATGTAAAAAAAAAAAAAAACTGAGAATAAACTGAGGGTTGATGGGGGGTGGGAGGGAGGGGAAAGTGGGTGATGGGCATTGAGATCTGAGCACTGAGTTGGGATGAGCACTGAGTGTGGTATGGAAACCAATTTGACAATAAATTTCATATTAAAAAAAAAAAAGGTTGCTCAGGTCTTTACTATTCCAGATAATAAACAAGGTAATGAACATCTTCATGGAGGGAGGGGCTTTTTTCCCTTACATGATCCACTATGAGTCTATTTTTAAATAAACAACCTCTTATGTACTTCCTGGTGGGAAAACTACATCGTCCGGTTAATCACCTTTTCTGGACACCCTCTCCTTGCCAATGCTCTGCAGGGGTGCTTTTGAAGCAAAAATGAGAAGCCCACTCACAAGGCTGATGTTGGCTTTACTGAGACATGGCATCCTGCCAAGACCTCATCTCTCTGTTTCTGAGACCGGAAAGAGTATTTTCACTGCTGACTTGTGTCTCTTCAGAACCAGAGTAATTCCTTTTCCCCTTAGAGGTCGTGGGACTCGGCAATATGAACACAGCAGCACCCACTTAGCACATACTTTTCAGGCCACAATCCAGGGCCATTACCATCAGGGAAGCGCTCCTCTGGCCATCTTGACATTGTTACCTTTGCGTGGCCCAAGATGACTGTGAAGTCTTCCTCACCAGATGAGACAAATAAATTTATCTGTTACTGAAGAAGTGACCTTTCCTCAAGCCATAGTAGCAAAAAAAAACAAAAAAAACAAAAAACAAAAAAAAACTGAGTTAATAGAAGCCTTAAGAAATATTCTCCATGTGGGGGGGCGCCTGGATGGCTCAGCTGGTTAAGCGTCCGACTCTTGATTTCAGCTCAGGTCATGATTCCACAGTTCATGAGTTCGAGCCCCCCATTGGGCTCTGCACTGACGGTGTAGAGCTTGCTTGGGATTCTCTGTCTCCCTCTCTCTGTTCCTCCCCCACACGTTTTCTTTCTCTCTCTCTCTCTCTCTCTAAAATAAATAAATAAACTAAAAGAAAAAAAGAAATATTCTCAATGAGAAAGGAAGTATAACCTAATGAGACCTACTGTTGATCCTTGCTCCTCCGGGCCAAGATTCTCCAGCGATGGTTGCTCCTGTGGCCTGATCATTTCACATCACCATGTTTTAAGTGACTAGGCCAACAGGGAGAGAGGCTGGCCTTTTGGTGAGCTGTCAGGACACCAGGCTTTGTGTCCTGCCTTCCGTACTGACTCACTCCACGGCCTTGACCAAGTCCCTGAGCACTCCCTGTGGCCTCCGACATTCTCTACTCACAAGATATGAATCATTTTGGTATCAGCTCCCTTTGGGGAACTAGAGATGCAGTTTGCTTCATCGTGTTTTCCTGCCGATATTGTCATTTACAATTTGTTCTCCTCTACTCCACTTGAGTTGTGCTTTGCAAATCACCTAATCCAGGCTAAGACTAGAACAGCCTTATGGAGAAAACAAAAGAACCCATGGAGGAAGCTAGGAAGGGTGAGACTACGAGTATTCAGAAGTGTAAAAGACACTAAAACTTCGACACCCTTCTATAGAGGTCCCAGATCACACTGGGCCTCTAAACCAAGGAGTAGAGGCTGGGCTGCAAGATTGGGGTCATCCTGGATTCTGAGATCAGACTCAGATCTTGACACCCCCTGCCCCCCGCCTTAAGGACCATCACTTTCTCATCTGCTCGTGACTTTTTGCACGCCACCCACACAACATGCACACACCACAGAGAAAGCGGTTCCCAAGGTCACACCTAAGCCCAGCCTGATCCTATTGGAAAAGTAAGACACACAGGTTTCCCTGAAAACATAATTTTACCAGATATCTCAGCATTTTTCCCTGAAAAAAAAAGGAAGATATCACTGCATAGTTTCCAAGTGAAATCGTTTTAAATGTCCTACATTTGAGCCGTTCACAGAGGCTAATATTTGAATCCACTTGGGAGACTGTGTCCCCAATTCCGATGCAATCATCATGACCAGCAGGGCCTGGGATATCTTTGAGGTCAATACGAGTTTTCACAAATTGTGTACAAGACAGACTTCAGTGAAACGTGGGTGTGGGCCTGCTTTCACCGAGCAGTATTTACAGCACATGGCAAGAGGCAGGGAAGTCTTCTAACGCCCGGTCCTCAGGAAGGATACGGAAAATCACAACACGTGTGTCAGCTGCCTTTATGCTTTTTTTTCCACCTTCTTTTACTGCAGTCCCCTTCACACCTTTCCTAGTCTGCATTTCACCACGCAACTGCAAAACGCGTTCTGCCTTTGTCACTTCGAGAAGCCTCGTTCGACAAGGACCCGGTCAGGTCATGAGTCATGCCCACTAACCCGATGTTTAAGCTAGTGTTCAAGAGAAAAATGTCAGCCTTTGGGGGGCCCCAGAGACAGACTGGGGTGCTGCCTGAGCTAGTCAGTGCCTCAACCTACTCCGGTAACCATCAAGATACTCACTGCGATAACCGCAATTAAGGCGGGGGAGGGGGTGCTCTTTAGAAAAGTGCAGTAAATTCAGTTAGAACAAAAGTTATGACATTACATTTTATTTTCCCCTTTTGCCTGAAATCCTAATGCCAATATTAAGTTAGCGGCATTTGATCATGATTTGCTTTTCATATCCCAGGCATTTGTTCCCTTAGAAACTAAACAGAGGGAAAAAACTGACTCTATATAGAAATACACAGTTAACTAACTCTCCATCCCCAAGATAAACAAACTACTCTTGGCCTTATTTATGCACCACTCAAAAACAAAAACCTAAAACTACAATAAAAACAACAACACACCATGTGTGTGCAAAACTGTAGGCAAAGCTAGTTAAGCCACAGAGTTTGTGATGTTTTATACAGCAGGCTCACAAACTGAAAACAAATTTTTGATTGCTTATATATTCTGAAGTGTTTCCTGCCTACATATCCTCAGAAATCCCAGGAGCTTTCCTGGACACATGGAAAATTTCAAGTTGAGCCATTTTTAAGTTATCCATGAGTGAAAGGGGGAAAAAAAGGAGGAAAAAAAAAAAAAAACCCAGCACATGGAGTGGGAGTTTGAATTTGTCATAAAAAAGAAGAAAAAAGTTATTTTGTTCTTTGCCTGTCTTTGAGTTACTTGACAATGGCTGAACATACTTTACCCAAGTTTTTTTTTTTTCATTTTTTTCAGAAAGAGGAGAATCACCTTTGTGCCGCAGCCAAGTATGAACATATTCAGCATGTTCTTTCTATACAAGTGTGCACCAGGGAATTCTTAAGGCAGATCTACGTGTAACCGTAAAACTAGCACTACCAGGCACAAATCGGATCGCACGTCATAATGACAAATAACTACCAGAATAGGAAAGCAAGCGTGCACTTGGCATCCAGCATCCAAAATAAGAATTCGACTTTTAAAGTTACTGTACAGCATTTAACATGGAAATAATCACCTCCGCGGTGGAGATCGCGGACGGAGACGCGAACCCCGCAAAAACCCTGGCGACCGGGCGTAGACCGGCTTTTGCGCCTTCCCGCCGCGCCTCGGAGAAACACCGCCCCCAGATTCAAGGTTTCCGAGATGCTCTGCGCACGGCATCCACGTGGTAGATGGCAGAGCCTAACGGTGGCTCGGGTGCCCGGGACAGGCGGGGCAGGGAGGCGCGGAGATTCTGGAACGTTTAAAGTAAAAGACTTGAACAAGTTAAGTAGAGGGCAGAGGCCAAGGCTGTTTTTGCAGGGAAACACCCCACTCAGAAATTCAGTTCCTGGCTTCATTTCCCAAATCTCACATAAATATCTGAGGACATTGCCGGCTTCCTAGAGCCAAGAGGGAAAACATGCATTGAAAAGAACGAGCAAGAGGAGCCAGAACGCGGGATGATCGTTTCGCTGGACGCCCTCCCCTTCAGACACCGTTGGCTGGGGCTCCCGGTAAGAAGGGCCGGAGAAAATGGATGAGCGGTGCTCCCTCGCCGGGAAGGGAAGAAACTCTGCTTTTATAAATAAACTTGTCACGGAGATAGGCCACACATCAAAAAAGGAAAGTAGGGGGGAAACCTGGAAGGACAGGGGGCCTGAGGTAATGGAGCCCTCCTGTCTCCCATCGCGGCTGGTGCGCACGGCGAGGGGAAACCGAATATTAGCATTGTCTGGCCCTGGCCATTTTTTCCCTTCTCATAATATAACTTTGTGAATATGTTTAAGAGAGTGTCTGCTGTTATTGGTCTAATGAGCGAACTCTGAAATCTGAGCTAAAGACAGCTCCCTAGTGGCTGCTCACTGTTCCACAGACCGAAAGGAAACTCCTTTCAGGGGCCCATCAGGGCGAGCCACTGCTGACAGCTTGGAACGGCACAGCACACAGATTTATTTCACAGACAGCCACAGACAGGAATTTAGCACCCTGTGCTGGCCTCCTGCTTAGTGGAGAAGGTGTTAAAATGCAACCATGCAGAGCTCTCCCTTGAACAAAACCCAGTAGCGACTAATCAAGCGGTCACCCGTCCCCCGGCAGAAAATTCCGGGTGCCGAGCAGCTGAGCGCCGAGCGGGAGCACCATCCTGACAGCTGCTCGGCGGCCGCTGCAGCTTGAGAGCTGCCTCGGAAATCGCTAAATATTTTGCGTGACCTTTCAACTTACAAATTAATTGATTTATAAACAACGGCAAATGTTATTTATTTATTTATGACATCTTGGAATGCCTTCCCTCGATTTAAGGGCACAGAGCTGCCGAGAATATTCCCTGAGGCCTCCGGCGGAGCTTCAGACCCAGAGGGTGGCGGCTCTTGCTGTCCCTCGCCAACGCGCCTCCCCTGAACGTGCGGCTGAAAGGCGGGGACCAAAGTGGGTGCTGATGTGTAAGACAGTCACCCGCCCCCACTAAGCAAGTCTGAACCGTGGTGTCACCTGCAGAAAATAAGCACACTAGCTTTGTTCTATACGTATATAGATAGATACATATATGTGTGTATTTCTGCGTGTACCGTGTGTGCATATATACCTGTGTGTGTGTACATGCAAAATATACATACACACATACACATATGTCTCTAAGGCAGCCTTCACCTTCAGATTTGTAGCGAAAGTTACTCTCTCCCCACTGCTGCAAATTTTAAACAAGTACTCAACAGTTGATGGGCTGAGCTATTTAGGGATAAAAGTGAACTACATTTATGGAAGCGATTGCTACCGCTTCCTGGTCGCTGGGGGTCGTTCCTAAGGAAACTGCACACAGTCGGCAATATTGTTTATATTGATTAGTTTGCTAATCTCACTCTCCCTCACGTATGCCATGCTTTCTCATACTTAGTTGGTGTGTTTATGAAACTACCGACTTGTTCTGGCAAAAGGAGGAGAGAAAAAAAAAAAGAGAAAGAAAACAAGGAGAAGGCAGGAGGAGGACCAGAAGAAACATTTTTCTTTCGTATTTTCTGTGCTGGAAGTAAGCCCCTGGGTCTCTCGTTTTTAATTCCATTTGCAATGGCTCTGAAAGCTGTCCTCGCCTAGTGTATTCCCAGTAAACGTATCCCTTCAGCTCGCTTCTCTTTCTCCCCACCTCAACTCTTAAAGTTTGCCAATCGATAAATAATAATGACCAGATGCTCCCTCAGTCCGGTGCTGGAACCATGCACGATGCCAAAGGCAGGACACATCGGGTCAAACAACGATCTGCGTCCCAGAAGGTCTTTAAAGCAAGGGACACAAGAGTGAAACGCGATGGCACATGGACCGAAAGGACCCTGCCCGAGACCCCAAAATGCATCTTCACAGAACCAACTCTACATTTGTTGCGACGACCCTGTCGCACCCCCTCCCCTGTGCTATTTGCAAGCCTGCCAGCATTCTTAGCGGGAAATAATATTTATTTGGACTTTTTTTTTAATGTTTATATATTTTTGAGAGACAGAGAGAGACAGAGCATGAGCGGGGAGGGTCAGAGACAGAAAGTGAGACACAGAATCCGAGGCAGGCTCCAGGCTCTGAGCGGTCAGCCCAGAGCCCGACGCGGGGCTTGAACCCACAAACCGCAAGATAATGACCTGAGCCAGAGTCGGATGATTAAGTAACTGAGGCACCCAGGCACCCCTCGGCTTTTTTTTTTTTAGGCCAACATGTTATCAAATCTCGGGGGCACTTGCAGAGCCAAAAAAAAAAGGGGCACAGTATGAATAAGAAACTGATGCCTAGGCAAGTGCCCCTCCCAGAGCTCCTCCTCCAGAGTGGTAAAGGTTTCCCCACCTCACTGTGGTAACTTTACAAAGGGAGCCTTGAAAGAACCAGAGCGTTAGAAAACCAAAGTGGGGAAAGAAACCTCATCACCTTAGGAAGCCAAATCCGTCTGCTCCCATTCCAAGACAGAAGAGAAAAAATTATGCCCTGTTTATTTTTCTACTTCTCCCACTTCTTTGCAAGCATATCATTTTCCTAGAATTCTTGTGTCGTAGGTTTTGGTTAAAGGGATAAGACTGTATTTTTGTCCCTGAAGTCAAAAGGGGTGTGTGTGTAGGGTAGTGGTGTGGAGGAAAGAGGAAGGGAAGCCACAGGTATGATGTGACGGAGGAACTTTGTATGGAAGGTTCCTTTGCATGTGTATGTACATATAGATTCATATATACATATAGATTCATACATACATACACATTCATATATAAACATACAGACATACATATACATTCATATATACTTACATATACATATATATTCATACATACATACACATTCATATATACATATATGTAGATATGAACATAAAGTTCACATCACACTTACTAGTATAGGGAACGTGCGGAAAAGTATATTTTCACTTAGATGCAAATAGTTTATAGGAATCCTATACAAAGAAAAATGCAACCAAAAATAAGTAGCTTGAAATAGAGAAATTTGCCTTAACCCCAAGTTGAAAACCATCTAAGTGGTTCCTGATGCACACTAAGTTGTCCCTCTCACTCTTACTCCCTTGCTCTCTTCCTGGAGTCGGTATTTCATATATTAAACAGGCCCTTTCATTCTATAAATGTGTTTGCATTCCAGATGAAATCTATTGAGGCAAGGATGAAGTGCGAGCCAAGATGGGCAGAGAGGGTTCTCAATTCTTCCATCAGTGGACACGGTTACAGTTTTTATTCTGGATTTACATAATATGTTCTGCCTTTGAAATACTTCCCCATTGGTGCTGGTTGCTAGATTTCAAACAGGTGCTACCAGTGAGGCACCCAAGGTAAAAGGACATGTCCCTGTCCCCTTGCCCAGTGTGCATTATGTATACTCAAAGTGTCCCTGAGACCCCTGACCACTAGAACATGAAACAAAGACTTCCACAATGTAGGTCTTCTTTTATTCATTCATTAAATAAACGTTCATTGGTACCTACTATGTGTTAGGCATTATTCTCGATGTTGGGGATGAACCGCTAAACAGAAAAACAAAACTCTCTGCCCCTTTGTAGTGGGAGTCAGCGAAGGCAATATACACAAGCAACAAATGAGAAAAATACAGAGCACGTTAATTAGTGAAAAGCGTGATGAGAAAAATCGAGCATGGAAGGGGGTTGGGAACTGCAGGATCGAGGAGGAGGATCTTCACCGGGGTAACATTTAAGACCCCAAGGACACTGGAGCAAAAGCTTCACATTGAAACATACAGTCCCGGGGCGCCCAGGTGGCTCAGTCAGTTAAGCGTCTGACTCCTGGTTTCAGCTCAGGTCATGATCTCACATCGGGCTCTGCGCTGACAGTGTGGAAACTGCTTGGGATTTTCTCTCTCTCCCTCACTCCCTCTCTCTCTGTCTCTCAAAATAGATAGATAGATAGATAGATAGATAGATAGATAAACAAAAGAAACATACAGTCCCAATTAAAAAGTAGATATGAACTAACTAACGACAAGGATTTTTCCGTCGGTTTTTATCATGCCAATCACAGCCAATGGTAAAACAGCTGAATTTCCCCCCATTTTCTCTCCAGAGACCAGATTGTGCTTTCCCGCACCCTTTGCTGCTTCTTTCCCACTGAACTTGCACCATTTGGTTCCTGCTGTCCTAACAGTAGGTTCTGTCATTCCTTTAAGTAATATTTGCTGGGTGTCTACTCTGTGTCAACATTTGAGGAGGAAGTATCAAAATGGTGTAAAAGCAACATCTATGAAGTCTTCCCTCCTCTGTCTCTCCCCCCAGCTCCATCATACCTGCTCCCCTTCCTACTTAAGGCAGAAACATTCCAAGATCCCAAATCAGTACCTGGGAGTTTTAGTTTCAGGTGCCAGTTCCTACATGGTAAATAGATGTGCTCCAGTTACGGCAATTCAGACTCCCTGGTTTTCAGATACACCCCTCCTAAAATCACATGTCTACTCACTATTAAAAAAATCAAGTCAAGCCACAACAAAATGACTCCATGCAATTGTGTATCACAGGTAAAAGAAAACCTTGTCGATATGAAATCAGACAGTGTAAAATTCTCTCCCAGAGGAATCTGGCATTATTACATCCCCCATCAATCATGGTATTGTCTCTCCAACAACTGTATCAGATGCAACATCCAGATATTGCTGTCATCCTACCAATTCAGCAAAGACTCCAGATACCATTACAAACAATTCGGTCCCACCAAAATCTAAACTCTGCCTAGAGATTTCAGAGTCCTCACTTGTTTCCAACAACTATGTCCAAATTCCGGGGCTTTGCCGTTGCGTGTAATGGAATTTGACCTAAATATATGTGTATGACCTACACATGTACATTTATGAGGAAATCATGGATCTGACCTTGGCATATAAAAGAAATACTCTATACACATTATCATAGAATAATATCTGACAGTGCATTATTGGATGGCATGTACTCTAAATCTTACCAAGATCAGTTCCTATTCTGGGCATGCCATTTAACAACAGGCAATGATTCCCCCTAGCCCATATTACGGATCACGTTATCGGAAGCATCCAGGCAATGCTCCAAGTATACAGGATATAACAGGTAGACACACGGATGGGTCCAGCAAAGCGTCTGCCTTCTGAATTTACTTTTTTTTCCAGTAGGGAGAGAGTTTTGGGTTTTGTCTCGTCAGATACTCCCGATGTGGGTGAAAATCACAAAACCAAGCTTAAACTTCAGTGCAGATATCAGGTGAGCATTCAGGTCACCTTCTCTTTATCCCCTGATGCCATTAGGATAAAAACGCTTCCCCCCCTCCTCCTTCCTGCATCCTCACGCACATATGCACACGCACAAAAGTTGACTCTGAAGCTTTCGGTTTCACTTAACGTCTTCCCTTTGTCCCCGCCACGGATAACCCAAAGCAAGCGAAGTGAGGATCTTGCCTTGGCCCCTGCACAGAAAACACCCACGGTACTTTCACCCTATGTAGCTTATTTATAATCCTCTGTAAATTCACCCAAAAGTCATGAACTACATAATACTAATTCTTATAGGTTGACATATTTCCCTGATCTTTCATGAGCCACATGGGGAAACAGTTTTCTCCTGATCTGAATGAAGAAGAAAAACAGTGATCCTAATCAACCATTTGCCCTTAGTGGCTTCCCTAAACAAATCTGGGAAAGCGCTTAAAGGCTTGGGAATAACCATGACCCTGCTTGATGCACTGTAATAACCCTACCTAATTATACTGATATAAAAACTAATTGGAAAGATAGCAAATGTCAGGGTAAGATGCAAATCGTAGGGTGTTAATTGCTGAACAGGTGCTGGAATAGAATTAAATGAGCATTCTGATTAAAAGAGTGGAGGAAACAAATGTGGACCCCCGATACAAACTTGGCCATGTGACTTCTTCAGCAGTCCATTCCACCAGGAAAAGGTCATGGTGCTGTGACCTCTGTTCTGTGATGGGTGGACCAAGAAAATAATAGTGACCACAGAAGAAAAAAAAACAACAACCTAGCAATAATACCAACATGACTTCTAGAACCGACTGCTTGGTTTGAGCCCCAGAGACATGCAATGTGTTTTAAGAGTTCTCAGATACAGAAATAAGCCTCGCCAGAATCAAGAATGCAGAAATGCTCACCTTTCCCCTTCCACCTTGGACCAGAAGTGCTCCTATCCCGCCCCCAAGTACAGCACTACACAGTGCTAAGTGCTACGAGGGACTCACAACACACTTGGGGAGGGATGGAGTGCTTGATTAATTAACTGAATCCATAGCATCGCTTGCCTTGAATAAGGTGAAGCCGTATACAAGCCATGGCATTGGAGTGAGACGACATGACAGAGAATATATCGGCGGTTCCAACTGCTATGAACTGCTCATTCTTATTGCAAACAGCATCTCTTGATGCTCTAGCCATCCAAACCGTAAACTGTGTCTATAAAGGCGATTTTCTCCTTAGCCCGGCATGCCAATGAAGAATGCTTCCTCCCAAATGCCTTGGTCAAGCTCTCGGCCTTGGTCAAGCTCTCGGCCAATCGTCATTCATCTCCTGACATTTGGAGAAGCCTGGACCAACAGCGCCTGCATGCTGACGCCATCCAGAGACGAAACCCTGAGGGCAGCCGCTGCATGTGGGTGCTGGGTGACAGAGATACAGCTCCCAAGCTCCAAGTCGATAGGATCCCTTCCCAACACCATGACACCGTCCATGCTCCCACCTCCTAAAGAGGCCCTTTGCTTCAGCAACCCCCCCTCGAAGAAATGCTCTACGTGAAGTTCCTACCCCTTTTCTCGACATACAACCACAAACAACCCAGAAGGAAATGACTCCCTTTCCAAGGAAGGATGCTGCAGCTTAAGGGTTCTTTTCTCCCCGTAGTTTGTGGGGCTTTGAGATGTATGATGCTGGACACCTAAACTAGCTCTTCAGTGCAGGGAGAGGGAGGCTGCACAGTTCTGCCCTGTTCTACTGGTGTTTCTCACTCTGCCCTGCCCCGGGGTAGAACAGCAATTCATTTACAGTGCTCGTTCCACCGGGGGGGTGGGGGGGCCTCTTCACCCAGTGGCTGCCAACCGCACACTGTTCTGCTTACCTGTATTTGCTTTTGGTGATAGAGCCCAGGGACGGCAGGGCGCACAAAGCAGCAAAGTTAATCCTTCTAACTCAGACCTACGTCTCCTAGAGTTAGAGCAGAAAGCGCAGCAACCCAGTTTGCTTCCTTTTATTTATTTTTTTTTTGTCTGCACTTAATAGATTTGGCCTCCACTGACAGTGGGCAAAAGAAAATAATACGATGGTGACATGAGACAATGCATCAACTCAGCAGCCCAATTTCAAAGTGCAAACAGAGGAGCTCCCAAATGCTTTAAGAGGGAAATGTGGGTACAGGAGGCATGGGTGAGATTTCACCGTGTTTATTTATGCTTTTATAAGGACACTGAGAATAATAACAAAACAGGATGGGAAAGAGAAAAATTTTTGCTCCAGCTTGGAGATGGGGGGGGGTGGGTAGAACCTCCTTGCTCTTTCCTTTTCTTTGATCTTAAGAGAAGCTCACTCTCTCTTGTTCACTCTTCTCTTTAAGGAAAAAAATAAATAAATAAACTGTCTCCTGAGTAATAAAGTC
Organism: Herpailurus yagouaroundi; assembly: GCF_014898765.1. Taxonomy (NCBI): domain Eukaryota; kingdom Metazoa; phylum Chordata; class Mammalia; order Carnivora; family Felidae; genus Herpailurus; species Herpailurus yagouaroundi. The sequence continues at coordinate 31,813,416 of NW_024412412.1, read as the reverse complement.
AAGACACTTGCCAGTAAAAATTGGTTAAGGTCATCACTTCCGAAGGTCAAACGAGTTTTAGACAAGATGCCATGTGGGATCACCATTCAGCACATTTCGTTAAATGGTTAAAAATAATAAAAATAATGACAGTAGTGGAGTTATTTAAAAAAAAAAAAAAGCACAGAAGTCAGAGAGAAAATGAGAGAACCAGATGTCTTGAAGGAATGCTGGGAAATGCTTAAGAGGAAGATTTCTCCCACCCCAAACAAAAGCTTCCCCAAGGATCTTTTGAGATGCGCTGTCAGTATCTGATGCAACACCATATATCTTTTTTTGTGTTTTGCTGTGGGGTTTTCTTATTTATTTATTTTATTTTAACAAAGAAGACACAACAGGGCAAACTTTTTTAAAGGGATGGCAATTCAAGTTGACCCCAAAGCAAGCATTTCCCCAGATCCCTTGTGCACGATGCCTTGTCGAAAGATCCAAAAGACGGCAGAAGCGATGTTGTTCCAACAGTAGGTTGGCATAGAGGGGCCAACCTCATGCTCAGCCTTTCTGAAAATGATACCATCAATTTAAATGAGAAGATACCACGATCCACGCAGGTTCCGAAAGAAGAACTCTGCTTTAAACAGGTGGAGGCCAAGAGACTGTTACGAGATGCAAATGAACTCTCACAGGAGACCTCCGTGGCTCCAAAAACAAACTCGGAATCCACACTGACAGTGCAGCCCGCGTTCCAAGTTATGTCACATCCTTTCGCAGGGCAATAGTGGGCCGTCAGGCCTGGTGCTTTTTATGATCCGTTTGCTTTTTCAGGCCACAGCTCACCCACGGAACCAAAAAGTCTCTTGTGCCAAGGGATGCTTTAAAACTCCAGTGAGGCCACCGCAAGACTCCGGTTCCAAGTACTGTTCGTTGCCAGTGACAATTAGAACAATCTGAAAATGTTCCTCCCAGAAAAATACACTCTTTTTTTGTTGTAACAGGGGTGTAAACGCCAGCCAATCTCTTTTGGCACCCAGTGCCGTAAGAAGTGCTTTCACTGTGCCACCTCTCGACAAAAACGCCCTCAATGAGTGTCCTCTGAGGACCAGCTTTGAAAAGGGGTTTCGCGTATCAGGTTAATGCATGCACTTGGCACGGCCCAACTTTTGCACCAAGGCTCTGGGGTATGGGGTGATAAGAGCCAGGTTCTGTTTGTTAACGATAAGGCAATTATTTCTTTGGTACTTCATAGGAAAAAAAAAAAATCTTACAGCAAAGATTCAAACAAGGATCCCTAGGGAGACAACGGAACTCGTAGGTTGGAAAAGTTTCTTTTTTTTTTTTTTTTTCCTGCACAAGAGCAAACAAATGGGCCATTGAGAGCAACAGAACGGCTGAGACCAAGTTCCCGACAAACACACTGGCTGTCGGCTCCTGCACAAGTCCGCGATAACTTGGGGAGGGGAAGGCAGGCGGCAAGGGGAAAGAGAGACAGGAAGAAAAGGCGCAGAGTGAGAGGAAAGGAAAAAGAAAAGGAGGCAAGAACAAGAACAGAATAGGAGTAAAGAGGCAAGAAAGAGAACAAAGGAGTGGAGACGGGATAAGAGAAAAGAAAGGGCACAGTACATCACTGGTGGAACTTTCGATGTGTTTGGGGTTGGAAGAGATCCATGAACTTGGAAGGGTAAACAAATTAGATCTTTATTTTCACTGCCCCCTAATTGAAATTTAGCATCTAAGCATCTCTTTCCATTTTAAATGTAGACAAGCCCCAACGGGATCAGAGATCCACAGGCTTTCCTGGACCATCGACGGTATCCATGATGAAAAAGGAAGGGATGTGGTGGGGGAGATGAGAACACCAAAATCTTGGGATGGTATCAGGCAACCTCTCTCTCCATAGACATAGTATTTCAGAGGATAGATATACATATCTATACATGACTTGGGTTTGGAAAAAAGGTCCTTTCATTTACTCCCTGGGTCTGGTTTTCTGCCTTCAAGCCCTGGCTCCCTGACCTTCCCCGGAACCCTCTAACGTGCAACAAGTCTAGGCTTCCCATGCCAGGGAGCTTTCAGGAAGTTTTCTCAAGGTCATCACATCTGATTAACAGCTGAGAGTCAGTTCCACAGCTCTGCAGGTCAGGTCAAGCATGACAATCTTTTCGGACACAATTTTGCCCAGCTGGTTCCTGCTAAGGTCTGTAAAACTCAAAAAAAAAAGAAGAAGAAGAAGAAGAAGAAGGTAGGCTGTGACTTCCCAAAGAAGCATGTCACTGACGCCTCATTTTTAGTTTTCTACTAGGGAAAAAAAATTGCCGAAGGGACCGAGATTAATCTACAGACACAATGGGTCTCAAAACAACCAGCCTTCCGGGGCGCCTGGGTGGCTCAGTCCGTTCAGCATCCAACTTCAGCTCATGTCATGATCTCACAGTTCATGAGTTCAAACCCCGCATCCAGCTCTGTGCTGTGGGTGCAGAACCCCTTCGGATTCTCTTTCTCTCCCTCTCTCTGTCCTTTCCCATGCACATGAGTGCTCTCTCTCTCTCCCTCTCAAAATAAGTAAATAAACTTAAAAAAAAACAAAACAAAACAAAACTAGCCTTCTTTCCAACCTTCCTTGTCCTCAGAATTACATCACAGAATCCCATTTCCACGGAACTTCAAATCCTGCTGTCAGGGTAGACTAGCATCCCGCAGTCAGTGGACCACTGACCCCATGACCTGTGCCGTAATCTACTAGTGGTTATGCCCCTTTACAGATGTGAGTGGGGAACAGCTGAGCCCCTGCCCTTGCAAATTCCCACCTCCTTCCTGTTTCAGTATCACAGGTCAGCCTGGCCCGACCAATAGAAATCATGCCAACTCATCAAACTGATCTCCCTGCCCTCATCTGCAGATGCTTAGGTTTGGGCTCTGTTCCCAGAGGCTCCAAGCCAAAGCATCCCCCCCCCACCCCCCGTCTTCATGAAGCAAGAAGACCTAACACCTTGACTTGGGGCTTCTTGGTGCTGGACTTTAGCATAGGTGTCCCACTCAAATCCAGCTGCCTGCCCAGGGGTTAAGAATGAGGGAGGCGGCCTGTTTCAGGCCGATGCCAATTTTGAAAAACGTGACATACTTCTCTCATCTAAGGAGGGGAAGTTCTGAAAGGACAGGGGAGGGCCTCCCAAAGAGGAGCCCACCGCTCCACCTCTTTGGAGAGGGCACGTTTCTACCTGGCAGTAAGAGTCCATGGGACTCCAAATGATAAGTTACACCCCCATGTAGGCAGGTTCCAGCCATCAGAGGGGTGGGGGTCAGGCACGGGATGGAGAAAGACGCTAAACAAGATACGCCCTGACCAAAACCACATACCGGCTTACCTTGCTGTCTGGTTAATTTGCTTCCAGTCTCAGTGATGGGAATTAGGCAATTGCTTTAAAAACTCAGAAGCCACCATAAAAATAGAAAATTATTGCTTCCTGTCATGACCAAATATTAAACACAGTGCACACCTAATGACTCTATCCCTCCCCAGGGAAGAAGCTTTATGAACAATAAAATCCCAGCAGACTTCTACTGTTTGGGTTTGGAGGTCTCATTATGGGCTCACTGATCCAATACAATTTACAAGCTCAATGGACTCCACTCGAAGTGAAAACCGCCAAGCCGGAGTTATAAACAGAACACCTACAGTGAAGCCAGCGTTTCATTCTTCATCAGGGAATGAAAAGAAGAAAGAGGGGATTGAGGAGAAAGGCACTCGGGTACCAGTTGCTCCCGGAAATGTTTCTGACAGCCTGTGTCTGACTCAAGGTTAGACACCTCACTAAAAACGCAAGGCAAGGTGGGGGGAAGCTAAGGAGTCCCTAAAGCCAAAGGCAGGAAGTAAAAAAAAAGAAAGGTCAGCAAAGGAAAAAGAGGGAGACGGGGTCAGAGTGGGGCGCGACGGGAGTGAGGGAAGCAAACGCAGAATTTTAAAATCGCCGTCCGGTGTTTCGACACAGGTTGACTCAAAAACGACACCAAATTTTCAAAGTTAGATTTTTTTTTTCAGCTCACTAAATTACCCAGATATATGTCTAAATGGTGGTGATCCTTCATCTTGTGACTCAACATCTGGATGATAAAATGCATTAGCCACTCTACATTTACTTGGGCAAGCATCAAGTGGACTGCTAGCATTAAATCGAAGTCGAGTCTGGCTCTTGTTCAAACGTCAGCCAAGACCAAGTGGGGAGAGAGGAGCTTCCCCTTTACCTTCAACTCCGTGCAATTTATCACTCGAGCCTAAACAGTCCCACATGTTTGAAGCGCTGAAGGAGACTTGGGGAACGCTGAACAAAGGCTTTCAGGGAAGTCAGTATAAAAGTGAACAGTAGGTAGACAGTGGGCACTAAACAAAACCAATGCAGGGGAGGCGACAAGTCCATAAAACAGGGTCTAGACAGAGCATGAGAGCAAGGCACCGAGAGGTGACAAAAAGAGACAAGAGACAGAGCGCCGAAGAGGGGGCCTGGGTGGCAAAACTGGCAAAGACTGGCGGGGGAGGGGGAGGGGGAGGGCCGGCAGGGACTGCTGACGGTTCCCAATAATGTTTTCTGTTCACCTATCAGCTTCCTAACTGAACCCCCTAAGTGTGAATCAACTTCCACGTGGACAAGAAGATCATTATGAGCCCTACCCGAAGGCAGAACACACACACACACACACACACACACACACACACACACAAAGGAAGGAACTAAGCCAGCATGAGCCCATCATGGTACAGGGCTCTCTCATGCATCATCTCCCCATCCCAGCGCTGTATGACAGTCCTCACTCCCCTATTTTTCAGATACAAACTGGGATTCAGGTAGGGTTGCCAGATAAAATATAGGATGCCCAGTTAATTTTAAATTTCAGACGACAATGAATAATTTTTCAGTATAAGTATATCCCAAATATCACGTGGGAAAGGCCTATAATGAAATTGCATTTGTTTTTATCTGAACTACAAATCGAATTAGGGCATACTTGCACCCAAAAAAACATCATTCATGTTTACGCGATATTGAAATGTGACTGGACATCCTATATTTTTATTTGCTAAATCCGGCAACTCCGGATTCAATGAGAGGGAGGAAATGAATGAATGGGTAAAGGCATGAATGGTATAGTGGAGTGGTCAAACCCAGATCTGAAGCCAGATTGTGCCAGTTATCACACTCCAGGAATAACAACCACTTCAAGTATGCAACCCACATGTCATAAGTCTGTGTTACGTGCCCAACCTTACTTCTTCTGAAGAAAGAAAAGGCCTTTTTTCACAGAACAAACTGGCTACATGCAAATTTACTGATTAGAGGGAAGCAAAATGTCATCAGTCTGACCCATGGCATGGTGCTTGAAAGGTGATGCATCCTCCAAAGCTCCGGTCCAGTTAGCAGCTTTGCGATTCAGCGACACCCTGTTCATTGGGAATGTCATTGTTCCTCCTGTCCTCTCCTTACACAGACCATCACAGCTGTGTCCTGGGAGTGAGAGATCTTGTCTCTAATCCCAGTTGAGTCTTTGACCTGCCTGCTACATGGCCACTGAAGGAGTTGCTCTTCCAAGGAGTTTTCTCATCTGAAATGTGGGTGACGGTCCCAGTGTATACCTGAGTCATGTGCAAAGCTTTCAATCAATCAGGAAAACGTCCTGTGCAACTGTGCAAATCTGGACCAAAGTCAACCAACCAAAAGGCTTGCCCTTTCCCTCCATAGACAACCACCTCAGGGCTTGATTGGAGGACCTATGTGTGAAGGACAGCATACAGAGCTACGATGGCCCAGACTGCATGACCATTTTGTGAGCTCTCTTTTCTAAAAGTCCTGGCATCCTATGTGCCTTAAAAAATGCAGGTGTTAACCCCAAAGTGCTGGCCGGAATCCAGATGGTTCCATCCCTGCAAATTCTTCCATTCCTGCCATGGTATCAGTGGGATTAGGAATTTCTCCCTATTTCCTTTTCAAAAGCTCCTGTTATATGTGAGCAGCTGCAGCATTTCTCACCAGTTCTGGCTCCTTGGTGGTCTTGAGGGGGCTGGGAGAGTTTGAGTTTAGAACAAAACCTTCCTGGAGGACAATCGCTTAATTAATTACCCAGTAGAGACTGGCGAAATGCTGACTCCTTATAGACTTGGGTCTAAGCTGCCTGACGTGCTTTGAGCCTCTTGTCACTCGACCACTTTCCTTTCGATCAAATGCCCCCTCCAATCGCAACTCTAGGTCAACATGAAGAACAGGGCAACAAAGAACATTTCCTATAAGATTTCAATCAGCATATAATCTAATCAAGTCCTAACAGGTAGAGCCCTGAGTTTTATAAATCATCTGTGGATAACTTCCTTCCTATCTCCTTAGGATATGTCATATTTCCCAACCGTTTGGCCTGTTAGCCTCTTGGCTGGTCATAAATAGACCCAGAAGAACTCCTCTAGCCCCATTTGCTCAAATAGAAAGAAATAACTGGGAGTTCTAGAAAGTTCTCTCAGGATGAACATGTGGTCTCAGCAATCTTTCCCAAGTTCTGGGTCCTTTGTTCCCCCTAAAGCCAGCTAGACAACTCTGGGAAGAAATACCTTTCCTAGAAACAAACATCGATTTCTTATTTCCAGCATTGAACAACGTCACAGTGCTGTTCTCCTTCTCCTGACTCATCCCCTTTCTGGCAAACCTGCAACTTAATCACATCATACAATTTTATACGGGAGAAACCGGAAGTTGAAGCATACCATTATTTTGCTCCGCATAACCGCATACATCCACTTGGTCGTCCGATTTTCCCTGGGAATGGATCCAGGGGACCTAACGCGAGCACTTCGAATGAGAGAATGCTAGTAAAAGTGAACTGGTTTGGGTTTTTCCCCTTTTTTCTAAAGAATTACTTGCAAACGGTTTGGATTCCGGCTTCCGAGTTCCTGCTCTCTCACAAACATCCAGGCTACTAAAAAATTCACAGATTGCCAGATGGTACAACAGCAGTTCTTTGCAAAGGATCTGAGCTTTCCAGTGAACAAAGGACGCGTACTCATGGGGACAAGTGGCAACATCAGCAAAAGCTTTGGAGTGGTGGGTGTATTGGGGGAGGGGAAGTGAAATGTGGAGAGGTGAGAAAATGGGCCTTTTACCTCCAGTGACTGGTATCTGGCAGGGAAAACCCAACTCCCAGCCACTGCTGATGGTAGGAGGGAGCATATCCAGAAGAAGATGAAAGGAATTAAATCAGAAACTAGGATATTTGGGGGCGCCTGGGTGGCTCAGTCGGTTGAACTTCCGACTTCGGCTCAGGTCGTGATCTCACGGTCTGTGAGTTTCAGCCCCGCGTCAGGCTCTGTGCTGACAGCTCAGAGCCTGAAGCCTGTCTCAGATTCTGTGTCTCCCTCTCTCTCTGCCCCTTCCCCTGCTCATGCTCTGTCTCTGTCTCTCTCTCTGTGTCAAAAATAAATAAACATAAAAAAAAAAAAACTAGGATATTTTTACAGGAAGTCACTAAATTTGAAGCCTGTGCCCATTTTCCCAATTCCTGGCGGTGCAGGGTGATAGAAATAATGCCCAAGTTTTGGCAGGCAAACTGATACATTCCCAAAAAAGTCACAGGAAGCAAAGCATCCGTGAACTATTTTAACGCCTTCCTACAAGTTTCCCCTACTTCCATTCTCCATTTTCCAATGCATCCTCAAAATCATCCCTCCAAAATATTGACCTGACCATAAAACTGCACTACTTAAAATCCTCTAATGTCTTTCCGTCACCAACGAAAGATGTCAAAATACTTTTGTCCAGGCATATAAAGTCTTACCAAATCTGGACCCAAATAATCTTTCTAGCTTCTCCTACTGCCCCCCTTCACATACATCCATGCACTTCTAAAACTATGAGCAGATTTAGGAAATTTTTTTCCTTTCCATGTCTTCTCCTACCCACTTTCCTCCTAGAATGCCCTTTGATCTCAACTATGAATGTCCAAGTTATAGTCGTCACCTCTCGCACCTCTACCTAGATGAAAATAATCTCCCCGCTACAGGTCTTCAGAGCTTTAATCTCTGCCTCTCTTATGGAAGTTTTTTCTGCACACTTTTCATTTTTCCATCTGAACTATAAGCTCCTGATGGGAAAGCTTTGTGTCAATTCAATTGTATTATTCCTAACAGCACCTTGCAAAGTCCTTAACATAATAGACCCTTGATAAACATTTACTGAATGATTCATTCTGCCTCACAACTCTAGATATCTGTTCTTGGCATTGTTTTGTTCCTACCTGTCCCTGGGGGTAAGACTGCTAAGCAGCAGTCAAATACAAGTAGTTACAGGAAAGGTCCTATATAAACTGGCAAAGGACTCAGTCATCCAAACCCTTCAACGCTTGGCAGTCACAGACTAACCTGCCAACTAATATTTACTGAGTGACTGTAGTATCCAAGCCACTGGACAGATGTTACAGGAGATACAACATAATAATTGCTATGACTTTTTTAAAGCATCTATTCAGTCATACGCTATGGTGGGCACCTTACACTAATATTAATTTCCAATAGAGGTTTCTTTTTTTTATACTAAACATAATTTTTATCAAATTGGTTTCCATACAACACCCAGTGCTCAACCCAACAGGTGCCCTCCTCAATGTGCATCATCCACTTTCCCCTCTCCCCCACCCCCCTCATCAACCCTCAGTTTGTTCTCAATATTTAAGAGTCTCTTATGGTTTGCCTCCCTCCCTCTCTGTAACTTCTTCACTACAAGCGTGAAACCTACAGATAACACAATGACTCTAAACCCATATCTTTCAATAATATCCTTAGTACAACTCATTGGGAAAGAAGTATTATTAGCACCATCACAAAACCAAGAAATATCAAAGACTTAAGCCACATATGATGCCCGACATCCAAGAATTACAGTGTACTTGGAAATGTAAGGCAAACCCAATAGGTAAAGAAGATAACAACATCCAAACATCCTAGTAAGAGAAGGCACAGGGGGCAAATGTCAAGTGAGAAGACTTGGGCTATAAGAATTGATATCTTTGAAGAGGCAGAATCTGAAGCAGGTCTTGAAAAACTGATAGGATTTATATCGGCAGAGTTTGGGGTGGGTGTTCCAGGCAGAGCTGGTACATGCAAAGGGAGAGAGGAAGACATTTTCTTTTTTTTTTTTTTTTTTAATTTTTTTTTCAACGTTTATTTTTATTTTGGGGGGACAGAGAGTAACAGACCATGAACGGAGGAGGGGCAGAGAGAGAGGGAGACACAGAATCGGAAACAGGCTCCAGGCTCTGAGCCATCAGCCCAGAGCCCGACGCGGGGCTCGAACTCACAGACCGCAAGATCGTGACCTGGGTGAAGTCAGACGCTTAACCGACTGCGCCACCCAGGCGCCCCGAGGAAGACATTTTCAAGGTCTGCTTGATGAAACAAACATTTTGATTCATGGGGAAAGACATGACTGAACTAGAAAGTTGCAACCCATCTACAATCCACTCACCTAGTTTTCACGTACTTTCCACAGTTTGTAAATAAATATTTCTCCGCGTGATCATTTAAGCTGTCCGCTCCATAAAAGGAGGAACCATGGCTGTTATGCTCCCCAATGGTCTCTTAGTGCCACGAGTTCACAAATATTTGTTTAATAACTGAATAACAACAGCAACAAAATCCTAAATGAATAAACGATGGAGTGAACCAACGTACAGATGATTGAGCCAGTGTGAGTCAAATCTTAAAGCTCTATGAGTCTAGGAAGTCCGGTGAGCCGAGTAGAACAAGTGTAATTCTTAAACACTAGCCCAACTACAGAAGTAAACATCAAAACTCTTCCATACCACCTCTTTGATCAGCAGGGGAAGAGTGATTTTCTCAAACGAAATATCATTTATTTACCACGTGGTCCAGGCTGTCATCTGGTGAAGTGCTTCAACCCAAAAGGATGTATTTTCTATACCAGCACATAGAAGAGTCCCTTCTCCTATCTGTGTCTAAAATGGCCAAGAAACTAGCAAAGATTTTACTGGAAAATAAAGGACAAAGAAAATGAAAGAATGATGCACTCACTTCGGGTAGATAATCTGTGTTGTTTGGTGAGAAAATCTACACCCTCTCTGAGAGAATAGAATTTTCAGTACAAAAAAAAAAAAAAAAAAATAGCCCGGGGCCAGGCTTTTGTAGACTCTTCACAGCACTGGGCTCCCTACACTGGAGATGGGGAATCTGGGCATGGAAGGCACATATTAATAGCTCCCGTAAATTATTGATGAGCAAGGATGATGAATTAGCATGCCTGACACCCAAGCCTGGGCCCTCCGCTAGAATCAGAATTCAGAGCTGGAAGGTAATGCAAAGGTCATCCATTAATCCAATGCACTTCCTTTTACAGATAGGGAAACTAAGGCCCAGAGAGGCAGCTCATGACCTCTGTAACATGAGACAGCTAGTTAGTGCATGATCTGGGGCCAAGAGCAGGCATCCTGATCCTAGTCAAAGGCCATATCTGCTACCAAATGCAGCCTCTCAGTCACGGGAACTGGGGACTGATACTCCATCACGCCTATCACACACATGAATGTGACTTGTACAACCTCAGAGTTAAATGGCACTTCGGGAGCCAACAGTGCTTCCAGACCATACTCACCAGGCCTTTCCATTCTTACACAGCTCTAAATTCCGGAAAGGTTTTCCTTCTTTACCAAAATCTTTTTCTCTGGAACTTCTACCCATTAACTACACTCCAATTTCACCACTGAAACTGGCTATGTGACCTTGGCTGAGTTCTCCAGCTCCTTAAGATTCATATTCTTCCCCATAAAATTGAACTTTTCTTAACCACCAAAGATGAATTAAGAAGATAACGCAAATTACATAGCCGAATGCCCAGCACATAGTAAGAGTCAATTAAAGGTTGAGTATCGGTCGTATCCACCCTTTCCAGGGACAGAAACCCTTGTTTGGGACGTGCCTCTACTGACATATCTGGCTTGTCCATTTCCAGGGAAAGGGAGGGAGTTGTCACAGATTGAAAACCAGTGTGAGTGGCCCAAGACGGCAGGAATCTACTAGGCTTTGTGGACATAAATCTCAGCAAGAGCTCAACTCCAACTACTATCCAAATACTGCTTCTGTGCTGAAAGGAACAGTGGGGTTAAAAGCTGAATCGACATTACAAATCAAGAAGAAATTAATATGGAGTTCGTTTGGTAAATTAACAAAAACTCTAGTGTTCAGGTTTAATGCAATACCCTCTAGCATGCCTGGGAGGTCGGTAAGAGCTTTACTCCCCACAGTTATTCTCTGGAAATTCCCATCCCACAAATAATACTTTCCTGGAGTTAAGTGATACACTGGAGGGAGGGATAACAAGCATGGGCCAGAGGAGAGAGGATCCAAACACGCACTCCAATGGAACAAGGTGGTCGATGAGGCAGAAAAAGGTGGGAAAAGGATGTGCCAAACGGCAGGAAAAGGGCAAACAAGAAGCCTGGACCGGAGGGGAAGGCAGCAAGTGAAGATGCTTACCAAGATGAAAAGAGGAGCAAAACTTGGGATTACAATTACTGAAAGAAAGAAGGAAAGAAAGAAAGAAAGAAAGAAAGAAAGAAAGAAAGAAAGAAAAGAAAGAAAGGAAGAGGAAGGAAGGAAGGAAGGAAGGAAGGAAGGAAGGAAGGAAGAAAAAGAAGATAAGTAATGTGGGGATCTGGAGAAATTGGGACCTTCGTGCATTGTGGGTGGGAACGTAGGTAGCTGCAACGGAAATGGTGTGGCCATGACTCAAATTACTGTTTGGTAGGAACAAGGGCAGAGAAGAGAGTTCCATATTCCACTTCTAGGTCTATACCCAAAAGAATGGAAAACAGACAGTCAAAGAGATATTTGCACACCCCTGTTCACAGCAGCATTGTTCACAAAGAGCTGAAAGACTGAAGCAGCCCAAGTGTCCGTCGACAGATGAGTGGATAAACGAATGTGATATATCCAAACTGGGATATTGTTCAGCTTTCAGAAGGAAGGCAGTTCTGGCACTCTACAACATGAAGGACCTTGGAGGACATGATGCTCGGTGAAATGAGCCAGTCACAAAAGGACAAATACAGTAATGATTCTGCTCATGTGAGGTCCCTAGAAGTAGTTAAACTCATAGAGACCAAAAGTAGCATGGCGGCTGCTGCGGGTGGGGGAGAACGGACGGTCACAGTTTTGCAAGGTGAAAAGATTTCTGCAGTGGCTCTCACCGCTCAGTAATGTGAACGACCTAAACCACTGAACTTAAAACTGGTTAACACTTAAAAAATGGTTACGACGGTCAAGTTCATGTTGCGTGCATTTTTCCACAATTAAAAATTTATTTAAAACACAGGGAAGATACCATCAGGAAAACCTACCCGTGAGATACTTTTAAGTAAACCTTTTGAATAAGGTTCATTCTGTTGTTTGTCGGGCTTCTTGAAAAAGAAAGTTAACAAAACTACATCAACATTTAAAATGGCCCTCCAGGGGGCGCCTGGGTGGCGCAGTCGGTTAAGCGTCCGACTTCAGCCAGGTCATGATCTCGCGGTCCGTGAGTTCGAGCCCCGCGTCAGGCTCTGGGCTGATGGCTCAGAGCCTGGAGCCTGTTTCCGATTCTGTGTCTCCCTCTCTCTCTGCCCCTTCCCCGTTCATGCTCTGTCTCTCTCTGTCCCAAAAATAAATAAACGTTGAAAAAAATTAAAAAAATAAATAAATAAATAAATAAATAATAAAATGGCCCTCCAGGAAACAGCTCAGAAATATGGAAACCAATGTCCCAAGACAGAAGATCTTGGGATATTTAGCGTATGAGACATAGGCTGATCTGCCCTTCTAATAGAAAATACCGTACCAGTGTGCACATAGGCACAGACAGCCTACAAAGATGCAAAAAGAACGTTAGCCCTCTCTACCCATCTGACTTTTTATGGGCTACAAGAACTGGTACTTATAGGACTCTTTTGTCACTCTCCTACATCAGTGCAACTGTCCCTAAAGAGATCTTCCCACGGACCACCAGATTATCCCTGAGCCCCAGAGATTCAGCAGATACTCAGAAGAAGTTTCCAGACGGAGAAGAGAGTCTGAGAAGAATACAGCCCAGAAAAAACAAGCTCTGAATTAGCTCTGAAACCACAAAATGTAAATCGGCTTGAGACTTTTTATTTTTATTTACCACACACAGATCTTTATAGACAAGATTTAGGCCGACCAAAGGAAGGATTATGGTTTCATTCTTGGTTTGGTCTGTTCCGGTTTTGGTGTGTTTTTTTTTTTTTTTCTTCTTTCATACAGGAACTTTGGGTTTTTACACTAAAAATTAATCAGCTTTACTGCCACTCTAGACACGCACACATTTGTACACAGAAGGAAGGCTCTACTGGAGGCCTGTGATTCAGCAGCAAGTCCTGCTGGGCTGTGCATTGGCCTGGCTTTTTGGAGAGAGGCGGGGCTGCCCAAGAATTCACAAAAGCATGCTGAAAAGACAGCTGAAAATAAAAATTAAATTTATGTTTCTAGAGAAATCAAGGCAGAGAGCAATTTAGTAGGAAAAAAACAAATCCTAATCTGGGGCTAAGTCTGAGGACCTAGAGAACTACATCTCTGATGGGGGGCAGGCGGGCGGGCACCCTATTATAAAATCCGATGATTTTCAATGAAGGGGCCACATGGTAGTAAAAGCTATCTTTCATCTTTTAAGCAGCCTATTGGAAACTGAATATCTGCCCAAGATGTGGTCACAGGGGCTAAATGAAAAGTCAAGTTGTTTGGCGTTTGAGCTGGAAGCCTATCAAGTCAGTGTCATAACACTGCTTGTCTTGTCCCCATCCAAAACTCTGACTGGCCACTGATGAGATCAAGGGCATTTCTGGAATGAGATTCTTCCTTCCCGTTCCATTGTATGTCTTTGATTAATAAAAATGGAGTTTACAGCTGAATGGTTGGTTACTTGTCGATTGCAGTCCAGCGGGCAAAACCTGACAAAACGCTGGGCCGGCCAAGGAAAATGATCGAAGGGGTCTTTTGTGGTGAAAAGTTTGGGAACCACCCTTGAGGCTCCCCATCCCCTCCCCCGAACATGCACAATTCCAAGGGAATAAGCAGGCTCCCTAGAGCCAAAGTGGAGCGTGCCTGTTGTGTGAGAAAACTCAAAGAGAGACAGTGTAAATTAACTGCATCTGGTTAGATGAGCGAGCAGGGGGAGGAGATAATTAGTTGGCATTATAGGAACAAGGGCAGAGAAGAGAGTTCTATATTTACTCAGAGGAAATCCAAAATAGACTACTTTGCACCCGTTTGCTGCTCGTGGGAGATCTCAACATTTCCAAGTTGGCAGACGTTGAACACAGGGACGGGATGCAGAACTCAACCAAACCCCTGAATGACACAAACCACCCATCCCACCTCCCACAAATGGAAACCTGACTTCACCTCCTTTTACATCCACAGGGAAGGGAAGGAGGCGAGGGTAAGCCCAAAAGACATTCAGAAGTAATAAGACAAGGGCGATATCTCCAAACAAAAGCCCTACAATGAGTAAGCAGAATAAATGCATCTGTTTACAATAAAACGGGTGCTCTAAAAACCTGATGATGGCCAATTTACAGCACCCTTTGGTATGTCTCCGTGTGTAGATGCGCAACATTTCAAAAGTAACACATATTTCAAGTGATGCAGAGATATCACTGGGCTGTTTTATTGTGCACAGGATAGTAAAAAGTAAATGCCATAGTCCCATAAAGCTCTATAATATGCAGCCAAGATACAATTTCCACCTTCGAAGACGAATTTAAGGCATTCTAGCACAAACAATGAAAGCACCTAATTTGAAAATCTTCTCCCTCTGTAGATGCTAAAAGACTTTCTTTTGTACGGGTACCATGCGTATTACATAGGATTAAAACGTAGATATGTCAGGCTTTATCCGCGGGTGCAAGTCGTATGCGGGTTCTTAAAGTAAGAACTGCTAAGTGCAGAGTCATTAGGATGTGTGCTTATGAGATGGAAGGTGCAGATTAGGATTTATGGGTTGGCAACCATCTTTAAAGCTGATTTGTGGGGACCTTATTCCAAGAAAAGATGCCATAGTCATGAGGTCGGAAGACCTTCTTCAAAGGGGAGCAAAAGTGTGGGGAGGAGAGTTGAAGATTAGTGAGGTCAGCGTGCATCCTGGAAAGGACTGGGTCTGCATCTAGCTGTTCCCATATGCTTTGAATTCCCCCAGAGGATCCTGAGGGCATCCTGGGAAGTTGGGAAATGGGGCCACGTGCGATCAACACATCCAACTCACAGAAGTCAGGACAGACAGTGCTTGGGAGAGGCAGGCTGTGGCAGTGAGAGGAGCACGAGCCGAGAGGGACAGACAACTGTGTTCTAGAGCCAGCTCTGCTCCACCCAGCCGTGCAATCGTGGGCAAGTCACGTCACCATTCCCGGGTCAGCCTTCCGTCTATCAGATGAGGGAGATGTCTGACCCCAGAGAGTTCTTACAACCCCTGCATTGTAAGCTTCTATGCACTTTCAGAAAAAAAAAAACAAAACAAAACAAAACAAAAAAACAACGGAATTCCAAACAGCTCTCTAAAATTGGTCCCCCGTGAGCCTCCTAGGATGGCAAAAGCACCCTGCACATCCAACAGACATTTTACATTTGGTTCTCATCCTCTTCCAAGCACCTCAGAGAAGTCTGCAGAACCTCCACGGACATCTCAGGAGCCTCCTGAAACCTACAGCGGCAGCCAGTACCCTCCGATCGTACCATGGAAGAACAGAGCTGCTGAGTGCTTTGTCCAAGGTCAGAGGCGAGGACAGGATCAGGATTCCAGCCTCCCCGTTCCTAGGGCTATGCTATACTTTCCACAAAGAAACCAAGCTGGCTTTCTGGGAAGAATGCCAGAGGTTCCATTCTCCCAACTGAGAATTCATTGGGATATTGGAATAACAACTTTGGAGACTGTGGTCTCTCCAATCCATTTCAGGACCTGGCTAGAAACACGAAAACCCAAAGAAAAAAGCAATAGGGAATTATTCCGTTTTTTAACGAAAGAGAAAAAATTAGGGGTGGGAATATGGGATTTCTTAAAAATTACATGATTGCTGGAAGTTAATTTGGTATTTCTTCGTTGGTTTGTAAGTCCTGTTTCCAATCACAAAAACAGACAGCCGAGGATGCCTAAATCACATTTCAATGAATTAGCATCTTGTCCCAGAGAATCTTTCCCACTCTGAATAGAACAGAAGACCCAGAATGCAATGCTCTGTGGCAGAAAGGAATCTCCCTCGATGCAAGAGAGAGTTTGTCATAATCCCCTAAACTGTAATCTAAACTGATAGTCTTCAACCCAACAGCCATCGCGGAGAATGACAAAGGGGATGATGCTTAACTCGGGGTACACTGCCTCTTCCAAGAAACTTAGTGAGACCCAGCTCTGCAAAATAGGAGAGCTGGCCTCCTTTACCATCAATATCCACACACTCCTTATTAGGTTGACATCAGTGCACCTGGAAAAGAATCCCAGCATAGATTTAGAGACACATGTTCAAAAAGGAAGGTTCTGACTTCTTCCAAGAAAGGCCAACCAGAACAAGAGAACACATGTTGGACTAGCTCTGCCTCAAAGATAACATGAAACCAACCTTATGGCAAATCCCAAGTGATCGATACTCAGCGTCGAGGTTCATAAAGGAGAGAAACCAGAAATGATCGTTTTAATCACTTTTGCCCCCTACCTGTCGATGATGACAGGGTCTGAAGGAGTCTCATTTCGGTTTCCACAACTTTTCTTCTCGCAACATCGACTGTAGATTGGGAAGGAACCAAAAGAGTAAAAGAAAATTGTTAAAATCAGGAAGATACAATGAGCATACAGCATAGAAACATTCACAAAAATACACACGTCCTAGGTAGCCTCTTAGCGTTCAGAGGCTCGAGCACAGAGTTTATGGCCATGTTTCAAAACAACGCTGGACCTGAAGCCCAAAGATACTCCTTCAAATACTCTGTGGCTTATGACTGGGTAATTCTCAGCAAATCACAACTTTCTCAGGAACCATATTTGTATTCTGAGCCACAGGCATTGGACTTTTAAATCTATAAGGTCACATCTTATAGACCCATGTTGAATGACTTTATGATTGTGTATTTTAGATCTTTGTGTCTCAATAAATATTTGAAGAAAGAAGGGGCAGGAGCACGGACAAAATAGACCCCCAAGTAGCTGCCTGGACTTATCAATCTTATTTGTGTAATCTTTCCAGAAAACTCTGTGTACTTTATAAACATTTATTTATTTATTTATTCATTTCTATCATTTTCTAAAGATGACGGGAGAAGACCAGAACCATGGTATACATTGTGAAATAGGGGAGAAAATGAGGCAGGGAGCTATGAAATGATATCTCCAATGATTTTCACCAAGTCCAGAACAGAAATGGGACTTGATGCGTGAAGTGCCATCTTGAAAACTCCACCTCCCAGGGCTTCCTCCTAGCAGAGTACCTGGTAGGGGCTCAAAAACCACTTGTGGAATTAGCTGGGAGGGAGAGAGAAAGATGAGGCCCGACGGCAATTACGACAGATAAGCGGGACCCCGTCAAACCTGAGCAGAGAACAAAATGCTCCCTTCCAAAGGTGTCCGCGCGAAAGACCTAGACAGATGTGACAAGAGCAAAGGAAGGTGGGTGGTGGGGAAGCACTGAAAAAATCACCTCCCCACATGGCTGCCGCTGCAGACTTCTGAATACCTCTCGGCTCATCCAAGCACATGGTCTACCATCAATGGTAGTTGCTTATGGATGTAGGCTTGCAGGGCATAGAAAAAAAAAATTACCATCCACACTGGTGCGAGAGTATGCCTCATAAACATTAGCAAAGTATATGTAAGCACTGCCTTCGCCCGATCTGTTGAAGAGTGAAGCAACACCATAGGAAGATTGCCCAAGTGAGAATCAGGGCTCTGGCATCTGACCCAATGCTGTCACTAAGCAGCTGCGTGAGTTTAGTCAAATCTGTTTAACCCCCCTGGGCTTTGCCAACCTTATATATAAAATTAAAATATTGGACTAGATTGGGGTGCCTGGGGGGCTCGGTGAGTTAAGCATCCGACTTCAGCTCAGGTCATGCTCTTGTGGTCCATGAGTTCAAGCCCCATGTGGGGCTGTGTGCTGACTGCTCAGAGCCTGGAGCCTGCTTCTGATTCTCTGTCTCTCTCTCTCTCTGCCCCTCTCCACCCATGCTCTGTCTCTCTCTGTCTCTCAAAAATGAATAAATGGTAAAAAAAAAAAAATTTTGTTTTAATATCGGACTGATTATCTCCAGAGTCCCTTCTAGGTTTACAAAGCCTGTGAGGCAGCGAGATCCCCAAGCACCCTTTGGAGGTGACAACAGAGTAAGAGGGAAGCCATGTGGCAGCGATACCAAAGCCTTATACCGGCCCAGACACAGATTTGCTTTCTGCCTCTTCTCCGTCCATTTGCCCTCGCTGGTCCGCCACAGAAGTAGAAACAAACAAATAAAGGAGAATTTTTAAAACTTTTAAAGTTCCTCTTCCCTCCTTGCAGGGATGTGTGCGTGGATGACACGGCGAACCAACTCCAGCATTCTCAGAAAGCAAAATATACTTGAGAGATGCTAAACAAGTTCCACCAAATGAGCGCTAGGAGCTTTTAAGAAACTTAATCAAATTAGCAGGAAGTAAAAGAGAAATGGTCTCCACTTCCCTAAATACCAGAGTTTGCCACTGGGGGCTTTCTGAAATACTATTTTGCCTTTGAAATTATATTAGGTCTTAACTTTTAAGATTTCAATCCATTGCAAGATTAACACCAATAAAAATGCCGGCCAGCTGCTTTCCTAGGTCCCAAAGCCCTTGTCTCTCCTCCCAACTCCCTATCACCACCCATTTACGTCTCCCTCCTCTTCTGTTTCCATTGCTCATGTCAGCAGAATACCTTTGCAGTTCAGGCAAACCTTTTCCTCCTCAGCAACACAATTTCAAAAGCCCATATATGCTTGGTACCTAAAGACCTTCCAGCTAGACTCCCCTTTGACATCACCAGCATGTCAACGTGACCCAAATTATGTGTACGGTGCTGGGTACAATTTAATTACAAAAGCACACACTGTTGGGATGTGCCACTGTGTCTAGTTTGAGAAGGAATGATTCTGAAGAGGCCGAGTAAGTTTGCAAGAGTGCTCGGCCGAATTCAGCTGCTTTCCGTGGGGATTTTCTCTGAAGGAAAAGAAAAACAGGTAAAAATGCAAGCCTGGGGCCAGTGTGACACAATGTGGGGAATCTCATCAGGGAAGGAGCCAATGCTTGAAGAAAAACGCAGAGGAACTTTAGGACCCAATCTTCCATTTTCCAACAATAACGTCTTTAAGCATAATCTCTAATGTTCACAGGGCAAAAAAAGATGGAGAAGACACTCACTTGGCAGCTGGACTGAAATAGTAAAGGTATAAAAATAATAGGAGTTGGGGCGCATGGGTGGCTCAGTCAATTGGGTGACCGACTTCGGCTCAGGTCATGATCTTATGGTTCGTGGGTTCGAGCCCCGTGTCGGGCTCTGTGCTGGCAGCTCGGAGCCTGGAGCCTGTTTCAGATTCTGTGTCTCCCTCGCTCTCTGCCCCTCCCCCACTCATACTTGCGCGTGCTCTCTCTCTCTCTCTCTCTCTCAAAAATAAACATTAAAAAATAATTTTTTGGGGGTCGCCTGGGTGGCTCAGTCGGTTAAGCGTCCGACTTCAGCTCAGGTCACCATCTCGCGGTCCGTGAGTTCGAGCCCCGCGTCAGGCTCTGGGCTGACAGCTCAGAGCCTGGGGCCTGCTTCCGATTCTGTGTCTCCCTCTCTCTCTGCCCCTCCCCCATTCGTGCCCTGTCTCTCTGTCTCAAAAATAAATAAAGGTTAAAAAAAAATTTTTTTTTAAATAAAAAATAATTTTTTTTGAAATTAATTAATTAATTGTGTTTGCCCCATTTGAGCCCTTCTTAAAATTTCTCTGGGTTGGGCAAAACTAACTCTTTTTCTTTCTTTCTTCCTTTTTTTTTTTTTTTTAAGAAAATGTCTCATCAAGATGTCCTCACTATTTTTTTTTTTCAAATCTGGTTTCTTAAATGACATTCCGTCCTCATGCCAATAATATCAACATAAGCAAAGGGAAGTGGGAAGTGGGAGACATTCGTGAACCCACAGTCGGTCTCCAAACAACTGCTCTGAGATCAGATATGTGGATGGTGGATGTGGAGGACTGGGGCCCTGAATTACTCAGATGACAAACTCCATTCTCCCCTCCCTTTGCTGTATAGACAAAGCCTGTGCAACCAACTTCAGGTTCAGCTACTTTAGTTAAAAGGCTTTGTAGGGTTATTTTCTAATAAGCAAGTCTCTAGGTCTGAAGTTCCTGGTGTTTCTAAAAACTGAACAAGACTGTGAAACAGGAAAGGAAGGGGAAAAATAAACAAAGAAGAGGAAACTGAACTTGGCATCACGTTGACTGTGTCCCTACCTACCATGGAGAGGCTCAGAAGTGCTTTTTCCCTAATGAATGAAAATGAAGGTTGGTCCTCCCCTCCTCACTTTGGCTGGGTTTGGTTTATTTTATTCTACTTCTGATTCAGAGAACCTTTTACCTGAAATCCTCTCAATTTGCCTACAGGACTCTGCCCTTCCGCATCTCCTCAGAGTCTTTAGAGAGGGAAAGAGACAAAAAAAAAAAAAAAAAAAAACCATGGGGACGAGGCTGGGGGAATATGGAAAATTGAATCCCAATCCTGAATCTTACCTGCATTTTTCAGAAAGGAAGAAAGAAGGGGGATGAGGGATGGCTGGAGAAGGAAAAAAAAAAAAAAAAAAGCCCCAGCCACGGACACAGGGTGTCCAGTCAGTCAAACTCCTGCTCGAGACCAGCGAATGTGCCCTTTCCCCTCCAAAATCGTTTTTAAAATTCAACCCTCAACTTTCAAAAATCTGTCTCTAATTTCAAACTCAAATAAGCGCACAGCATGGTGGCTTTTGTTTTGTTTTCTTCTCCCCAACTCCTCCCTGCGATTGCATAACAAAAGTGTCTAAATTCACACCATCTGGCCGATAAAGACACTGGCCCCACTGCCCGGCTGGCCCATCTGATTAGGGCCCTGTCTAGCCTGCGCCTTGTGGCGAAAAGTCACAGCTGTGGGGTTTGCTCGCGCTCAATACAACTCTGTTATTAGCCAGCTGTAGGCCTTGAGACGACTTCTGTTCAAATTATAATATCTTTTAACCCTCTGAGCATTGAGGGCACGGGGTGGCTGGCAGCGACATAACAACTAGATTTCTCCTTGCTAATAATTGGCAAAATGAACTAAAGCAGGGAAGAGGGGAGCAGAGACAATTGGGGAAGAGAGAAAAAGTTAGTCCTAAAGAGATTTATTTTGTTCCCCTCCAAAAGCTAAACATCAATTTATGAGCTCTTTTTTTTTTTTTTTATTGTTTTTTTTTTTTTCCTAAGGATTACAGAAACCGTTCAGGGCAATTCCCAGGTATGCCCAAGAACACCATGCAAATGGAACTAAGCATGAGCAGGAATCTCTGAGAACATCCCTCTATCGCTGACTGCTAGCACTTGCCTTGAAAATGTGGGAGAAAGAACTTTTTTCCCTTCCTGGAGAATCAACCAGCTCTGACTGACAAATTGAGATCTTCCCCTCTGGATACATCCAACATTTGCCATCATCCCAGTGATCTCCCAAAACACACACGCATGCACACACACATGCACACTCCATGCACAGTGCCCATCCAATGGATCATTTATTTACCCATAATTAATATGTGTTTTAAATTCTAGTTTGGGGAAGGAAATAGCAGAGCATCTTCCCTGGTCTCAAATGCGGAGAAGTTACAGTACATTAAATTTTTATATTGTGTTACTAATGCAGACTAAACTAGAGGCTTTAAAAATTGATGCTGCTACTTAGACAGCATAAAATGAGGAGGATTTGATTGGGCTTAAAAATAAAAATGTCAGCCTTAACTACAGCTAGGTGGGGCGTGCGAGTGTTATTTAAAGTGATAGGTGTAATTCGTCAGACAATGGGCCAGTTTGGGGGTTTGTTTTCTTTTCTTTTAAGAAGATAATCTCTCCAAACAAAGACATTTAAAAGTATAAAAAGGGATAAAAAAAAACGCCCTTCAATTAGCCAACTAAATCAAAGTGTTCTGACTATTTAATCTAGGTATTACACGCAAGTTCATCTTGGAATTGTATTTTCTTTCTGAACGAATCTATCAGGGGCCCTGGGATCATGGCGTGGCTATCCGCTTACTCCATCACCCATCACCTCACCCGGCTACTCAGGCAGGGAAGCTCTATTCCCCTCGGCTGAGGCCCCTGGCAGAATTGAACTTTGCATTTGGCAAAGTTTGTTTTTCCTAATACTTGGTCAAAACCAAAACAAACATGGCTGATTGTTATGGTTTCTTTCTGACTGGGTTGGGAGGGAGCCGGGGCTGCTAGGAGCTGCCCATAAAACAGTCCAAGCTAAATCAGATGGCCTGCAATTACCCAAAACTAGCAAGTCTGGAGCTGGTAGACATTCGCCGGAGCAGGAGCAGTCAGAGTAAGGAAGAACTGAGGCTTTCTCCCCCGTCAGGGATTTTGGAGAAAGAAAAACACGTATGGAATCAACGCTTACATTTTTACATAAAATAACCACCTCTTTCAAGAGTTTCCTTCTTATACCCTCTCTCACGTGCTCTGAGTTCCCCACTACCCAAACGGTTGTTTGTAAGGATGAAGAATTAAGAACGGATTGCACTTTCTACCCAGTGGTTTCTCCTGACCTCGGAAACTCCCCTGACACGTGAAATCTTCGGAGAAGCCACATCCCCGGAGGAAGGAAACCCTTCCGCATCACAGACAGGTGCCTCGGCGGTTGGGGATGGGGGTCTCCACCCTCGGCTGGTCCCTCTCCGGGACTGCAAGGTTTTCCAGTGCTTTGACTCGGTCCGCCACAAGTGGCCCCTCCTGGAAATCTACCCAGAGCGGGCCCGACAGGCGGGAACCTAGCGGTGCGGACCTCGGGTGGAGACCGGTTCAGGCAAAGTTCACGACCCCAAATTCGGCCGGGGGCTGCCCGCCCCCTCCCCGCGCTGCCACCGACCGCTGGGCTACAGAGACTTTCCACGTAACGGAGGAGACTCCCGAGATGCCAGGGCGGTGAAATCCTGAGTGGTTGTGGGTTTCCTTTTAGCGTCGTAACGGATATGCTCTAAGAATCTGACCTTTAAGGGGAAGTTCTAGCGGATCGGCCCCCGGGGTAAGGCCTCCCTCCCTCCCAGCCATCATTGCTGAAAGGCGATGCCGGGGGCTCACGGGAGCGCGGCCATTGAGGCTCACCTGCCCCGCTTTCCAGCAAAGCCCGCAGGAAAAAGCGACACTTACCTGCACATCACTTCGTGCGTCAGGAGAACTCGGCACATTTCCGGATTCTTATTTTGTCCCTCGTAAGCTATGGGCTGCAGAGGAGTCGGGGGCAGGGAGGGAAGATGGAAGGGCAACGGAGAGACAAAGGAAAGGAGACTTCAGAGCAAGCACAGAATCGTGGGGTGGGTTTTTGTCCCCTCTCTGCCCACTACTTCATTAGGAGTTAGCACAGAACCTGAGCTGTGGCCTGGTTAATTCAGGCGACAATGATAATAGAGTAGCGAAGTTGGCCCTAGTGAAAACATATTTTCTGCAAAGGGGGGGGGGACGCGATCTCGCAACAATTCTCTCTTCGCTCTTTTGCTCCCCTGCCCCCACCCCCCCCCCCCCCCCCCCCAAAGAAACAGGACAAGGGGGAGAGAGAAAAAAAAAAAAAAAATTGTTCTCCAGGTTGGACAGGTTCTTGCTATTCGACGTGGAGAGGCAAGTGAAGTCTGACCCAGGAAACCGCGGGGGGTGAGCAGAGGTCGGGGACAGACGAGGGGGGGAGGGGGCGCGGGAAGAAGAGGAGCCGGGTGGACCTCCGACTTACCTGCTTGGTGACCGAGTCGATGAGCCTGACGTACAGGTCCTGCTCGGTGCGGACGCCTGCGGGGGGAGGGGGCGGGCACGAAGTCAGGGCCGGGGAGCCCCTCCCCCGCACCCCCAAACCCGTCCCCGCGGTGGGGGCAGAGGCCCAGGCAGCCACTCCAGGCTCCGGGCTGCTGGCTAGCCGGCGGGCTGAGCCGTCCAGGGGGCAAAGACCCCCCCGCCCGTCCCCTGCCCCTGACCGAGCCTCCCGCCCGCAGCCCTGGCCACCCCAGGCCTGGAGGCCGCCGGCCAGCGACGGCCGCAAGCTCAGCTGCCCTCCTCGCCGGTTACACGTGCGGGCGCAGCCGCCGGCGCTGGGCGCTCACCATTGCTGTAGAGGAGCTGTAACTTGTAGTGGGTGCCGTTGTTGGTCTTCTCGTTGCCTTGTTCCTGAAAAGACAGGCAGCGTTCGAGCCCCTTTGCCTTCCAGCACCCCCCACCCAAAGGAGAGACTGGAGAGCGTGCCCCACACCGCCTCCCGCCGCCTTTCTCGCACTCGCCCTGCAGCTTTGAACAACCCCCTGCCCAGCCCCAGGTCAAAGGGCAGGAGCTTCGGCAGCCGCCAAACCTTGAAACTTACTACAGCTCGGACCACTTGATGCTCTCCAACCCCTCTGTCCCTCCCCCTCAAAAATGTCCTCAGAAGTTTGCCTCCGGAGCCGCCACCATCGGACTCTGCGGCCAAAGCTGCCTCAAACAGGCAGCCCCTCCGGATCTCTCGGTCCTTAAGAAGCCCCAAGGCTTCTCTCGGCCGAAAGATACAGGTCTGTCATTTGGAACGGCAGCATCCCGGCTCCATCCCGCCAAGACTGGAGCTTCTGGGGCCACAAGCTCAGGGACCCAGGGCCAGGTTCGAGAGGGCCCTCCGGAAGCCCCTTCCCTAAAGCTCGCATTGTAGAGCTGAGGAGACTGAGGCCCAGAGAGGGCAAGAGACTTTCCTTTCCTCACACGTCTGTTTCATCTGGGATCAAATCCCGACCACCGAGCCTGGGTCGGGAGCAGGCACTGCGCTCAGGAGGGAGAGTGGGAGAGAAGGTTCATTGGGGAAAGCGGGCCAAGACTGGGCTCTGGGTTTGCACCTAGTAGCTCCCCATCTGCCGGCGCTGGCAGGTGCAAAATAATAAATAATCCGGAGAAGGGCATGCTCTAGTCTGAAGGGCGTTTACTCCGCGGCCAGTCCAGGACCAGGCTCTACGACTGACCCGGAGGCTAGGTGCGCAGAGCCGCCAGCGCCCCCCCGCAGCGTGTGGTGCGGGAGCGGAGTCTGGAGGAGGCGCCGGGAAATCGACTGATTTAGAGGCTTGGGCCAGAAGCCTCGATTTATCATCCCTGATGATGTGAGTGGAAAAGTGTCGCGAGTGACAGATGGAATCTTTAGTGCTCTGCAAGGTGGTAGTTATTAGGCCGTGAGAAGAGGGGGGACCTCGGCTTACTTTGTCGTTCTCCACAAAATCTACGAAGGCTGTGCGCTCGATCTCCACCGGCTGCCCCTGCCTGTCATAAAGCGCCAGAACGAAGTGAAAGAAGTTGGATTTCCTCAAGTTGGAGGGAGGCTGCTTCTCAAAGTGGGCCCGGGACAGGGCGACTCCGCTGCGCAGGAAGAGACACCGAGGGGGCCACCAGACAGAGGGAAGAAGAGAAAGACACAATGTTACCAACGTCCCACACAAGCACCGCGGAGGAGGGTCAAGGGTTCCGGTCCCGGGTCCAGAGCTCTGGGCCCTTCAGATCTTTTTTCAGTTCAGTTTAAGAAGAACGGACTCCTTAGAGTAGTCACCGCGGCCACAGGGGTCGGTTGGCGGAGCTGACGCCCTGTCCACTGCCACGCCCGCTGTTCCAGCCTCCGGGAGTCCCAGCGCCTGGCAGCTCACGGTCAGGCCTTTAGTGGAGCCCAAAGGATCTCGGGTGTGGGCCTAGGCTAAAAGCGGTCCCCTAAGGGGGCGGCCCAAGTCCTATCCCGCAGGGCCGCCCCTATCTTCACCCTCAGGTGGCGCCGCCGGCTGGATCAGGATTTGGAGCTAGGACCCCGGCCGGGTTGGAGCAATAAATGCCTCCTTACTTTTGAAGAAGTGACTCTGTCCTGTCCTAGAGCTACTGCCCGCTACGCCCCCTTGCTCTCTCCAAAAGTTGGTGGCTGGGAACGCCTTGGGGGCGGGCGGGAAACCCAGAGCCCAAGCCTTGGCCCTACAGGGAGAGGCCTCACCTCCGGCTTCCCTCGCTCTTCCGAAAAGTTGCGCCCCGGACAGTGGCAGAGCGGAATCCCTGGGACCTGGGATCGAGGGCCACTGCCGACAACGTGATACTGGGGACCCCGCCCCCAGAACTGCTGCGCTTGAAGCAGCCAAAATGTTATTAAGAGGCAGAGAGCGTCCTCGCCTGGGGCCAGAGGGATCCCCGCTTAAGCTGCATCTCCCGGCGGCGCCAGCCAAACCCGCTGACCGCGAAACCCATGTTGGAGGACCCGGGAGGCGCCCTCGAGCGTTTTGAGTGTGCGCACACACCTCCCTGCAGACCCGTCGCGGCCGGGGAGACAAACTAGCCGCCAGATCGCATTTAACAGAAGTCTCAGGGCCCAGGCGAGCGCGCAGATGGCCAGCGCTGCCCCGCGGCGCCGGTATCGCTGGGCCTTCTACCCTGGGGCGCGAGCACTTTCACTCTTTTGAATGGTGTAACATTTTGGCTAGAACCCGCCACTCGGGGTGCCTATTCCAAGTTTCACAATTATTTGATCGGGGGAAAGGAGGAAAGTAGGGAAGGTGTCTTTAAGGTGCTTGGCTAAGGAAATGCGCCTCGGAGCCTTCTCTGCGAAGCTGCCTAATTTCTCCCGGTTGAGCCCAGAGAGTACCCAGACGGCTGCGGAAAGCCGTCGCCGCCTTATGCTGTCTGCCTTGGGGATACTGGCGTGCCTGGGGCTCGGGCAGAAGGGAGGCAGCCGCCGCCAGCCCCGGTCTCCTCTCCTCCAAGGGTGGAGGCTGGTTCGCTCTACCCGGGACACCTGGAGACCTGGCTGGCCTGGGAAAGGAGTTATTTCTCTGCGTGATGTTAGGACTTAGAGGGAGATGGCTAGGAGAACGGATAGGAAGGCTGAAGTCGTGGGAAGAAGTTCGAGAACCCTTCGGGTTTGGGGGAAGGAGGCTGTCTCTCCAAGACAAGGACGCGCAGACCACAAATCCCAGCTCAGTAGTGGTGATGAGGGAAGGGGACCAGGATGTCTCCGTGGAGTGTCATCCTAGGCAAGGCGTTTACTATCTCAGCAGGCGGACGCTTAGAAACAAAGTCAACTTCAGCAACTAGCAAAACTAAAGGCTGGTGATCCCTGCGTTTGCGGCCCATCTCCTCGCCTTTCTTCTGCGGCTCTTTCCACTGCTACTCCTTCGTCTTTTCTTTTTAATCTCTTCTCTCCCCTCACCCCCGCCTCCGTGCGTCTAGTCCAGTGTTTTTATCTCTGCGCCTGGACCTCCAGCCTGCACCCCCTCCTCCCGGAGCTCCCAGCCGCTTTGCCTTCCCAGCAGCGGCTCCGGCCTCTCCCACTCCTCGCGTCGCCGCCGCCGCCATCTGGCCGCGGGGCTTCCGGCCTCCAGGAATCACCCGGCAAGTTGCGGGAGGAGAGGCGCTTGCACGCGGAGTGGCGCAGCCCGGGAGTCGCCGGCTCCTCCGGCGGCCGCGGCTGCCAGCTCGCGTCCTCACGCTCCGCTCCGGGCTGGCATCGCAGGACTAGGGGCAGAGCTGCAAGGCGTTGGATGCCACTTTGCTATTTTTCCTCCCAACGAGTGGTGTGTGGGGAAGGAATGGGGGAGAAACACAAACGACCCAGGCAGTTCGGAAACTTGAGTGTTGGCTAGGGGGTAAGTGTCCCCCTGACTGCAGCGACCTGCCTGCCCTGGGTCGAGCCCCAGCGCGTGGGGCGAGTGCGACAGATGGGGGAAGAGGGAGGGGACACACAGAGAGACGGTGAGAGAGAGAAAGCGAAGGAGGGAAAGAACTTAAGAACGTAAAAACTGTGAGGCCATATCGTTACCTCTGCGCCGCGACATTGGCGTCCACCACGCCGACATTCCGGACCCAGGACCTGACGGAATCCATCTCGGCACCCAGCGATTTGTCTTTCAGAGCTGGTCCTCTTCCTAAAGTATCTTGAATCCCAAACATTTAAAAAGTCTGGTCTAGTGTCGCTTTAAAAATACGAGTTACAACACTGTCCCTACTGTTCCCAACGCTGTCACCAAACGGTCTGCTCCAAAAGCAATCCAAGAAAAGGGATCAAGAGCCGAAGTTTGAGTCTCTCTGGAGGGGAGGGGTGGGGGGAGATAACCCGTCCTTTGCTTCGCGCGTGAGGTGCGGACTGATGTAGTTAAAGTTTGGGTTTTATCCTCCGCAAGTTCAGATCCGCCGCCTGAGGCCCTCCGTCCTAGGTCGCTCGCATCCTTCCAGCGGCAGCGCTGCCTCCAGAAAGTGATCACAATTTAGAAGCATCACCTGTTCTGGGAGAAACGGGAGATTGATGGCTGCCTAATCTCTCCCCTTCCTCCTGGTCCCCCCCCCCTCCCTGCTCCTCCCCACCGCTCGAATTTAGAAAAAAAAAAAAAATCCCCAACAGGATCAGTTGTAAAAGGAAGGGGAAGACCCGGAGCCGAGAGGAGGCGGTGGCTGCGAGCACCGCGGAGCCGGGCTGCAGCCGCGCGCGGGCCCCATGAATGGGTTACTACGGCCGCGGTCGCGGGAGGCGGAGCCGCGGCCCGATAAGGAGCCTCATTTGCATGGACGCTCGGGATTGGCCGGCGCTGGGCAGGCCGGGCCGACGTCCTCCGGCGGCGCGCGCCACGCTCGGCGTTGCCGGGAGTCCGGGAGGTGAAAGGGGACAGAAAGCTGTGGACGCTGCGTCCTTGTCCAAACTCCGTGTGCGTGCGTCGGCTGGGGGCCCCAAATCCTGCACTGAAGGCTAGTGATCCGACCCTGCAGGTTGGGATGCGCCCGCTCAGTCCGGCCGCGGGAGCGCGAAGCCTTCGTGGATCCCGCCTCTAGATGCAGATTTTTGCAGCCTGCCGGAGGCATATTCATTCTCGGGGCTTGAATCTGCGTGCGTATTTGTGAAGAAGCGGAGAGTGTGACCACATGCACTTATGTTTTGTGCAAACGTTCCCCAAAGCAACCCAGTTCCCTGAATGGCTCTCCCAAGTCTCCTGTTTCATGGTGACACTCAGATTTTGTGTGCGGTTTACAAGTTGTTGAGAGAGGAGGATATATGAATGAAAGCGGCACGGTGGGGGAAGAGCAAGGCTCCAATGCTAGTCAAATAAATACAGTGTCCGGGGAAACGGTCAAGGAGCTAAGGAAAATACCCCCGGGCAGACACTAGCGGGAGTCGCACCCGTGCGGATGAGAGCTTGCTGACAGATCGTGGTAGGCTGAGAGCGAGAGCTTCCCGGTGTCGTCCCAGAGGCCCCCTCCCGTCCCCCCCCCCGCCAGAGCCCACCCCATTCCAATTCGCGAAGCCGGGGGCGGGGGGGGGGGGGGGGAGCCAGCAGGGAAGTCGCGGAAACTTTGCCCAGGGCGCGCGGTCGCCGCGTTGCTGGCCGCAGGCTGGTGGCTGCGAGGCGGCGGCGGCTCAGCCAAACAGCTGAAACCCTAGACGGCTTTTTAACTACGCCGAGCAGCTCCCGGTGCCTATTAAAAATCCTCCTGGCTGGGTGTTATTTTCTTGCTTCTCCTTTTGTATTCTGATCTGCGCATAGATCTGCTGCTGAAATCTAGAACACCAGCGCGAAAACAGATTTGAAGACAATGAATGCAAATCTGTGCTCAAAGACCATCTGCCATGGAGGAGACAAATCAGCTGTTCCACAGTTCGAGCGACTGCGCCCGAGCCTCCCGGCTTCATTACCAGGAGGGCCTTGGCGAAAGCCTGGATTACATTCAGGAGACTTTCCCATCACTTAGGACTCAAATTTGAGCGTGAATTGACTCTCGACCAGATCCCATAGGTGTAAGTGAGCGCTCGGAAATGAACTGCGAGAGTTTGCCGCTAGAGGACACAGCGCCTTGCTACTCATTGGCCTGGGCGGACTGGAAGCTCACACTTTCAGAAAATGCCGCTCTCTTGAGAGAGGGACAGGTCTGCGCCTCCACTCTACCCCAGGGGCAAACTGCGACCCTAGACTGCTCCAGCAGACCGAGCCCCAGGATGCGCAGGTCCCTACTGCTGAGGTTCACTTGAAAACTGACGAGGAGGAGGGGAAGGCGAGCAAACCCTTTAGGCACAAACCCAGGGTGCAGGGATTGGAATAGTTGATTTAGGGGGTGGAGAACGTGAAACCCCAGCCTCTGGGTTGTGCTGACTGTGGCACTGGGACCCCAGAGCTCTGGCTTGGACAAAAGGGAGAAATGAAGGAAGATCGGGCACCAGAATATGGAACGGGACTGTCATAGAAGCCAAGGTAGAAGTTGTCCACAGAAAAAAGGAGGGTAGGAGAGAAATGTACAGGATTGAAACTTCTACCCTGTTTCAAACCACCAATTCTCTATGGATACTTTCGGTTCCTGCAAAAACTAAGCCCTCGGAGTCTTCTACCCCGACCCGCTGTCCTTGTAAATCTCTCTGAACTTAAATCACCCAGCCCCATTCTCATCAGAGATGTGTGCCCAGCGGAGCCTATGCCTCGGGTTCCTTGGAGTGTGGAACAGCCCTCGAGTCCCTCAAGAGGTGTTGATGAGCCCGGCGATTTTTTTTCAAGGGGCCTCTCGTCTGCTGCACCTCGATGCTGCCCAAGAGAGGTACCCAGCGCAGTGCGAGGGACTGTGAGGCAGCAGTGGGGCCAAGCCCGGCCGGACCGCCTGCCCCTCAGGCCTGGGGTGGCTGGGGTTAAAAGGCAGAACCCGGGTCGAGGACGCTGGCTCTTCTCTCCCCCAACAGCTGCTACCCAAATTATGTCCCTCTGGATGTGAATGAATTGGTCCTTTCTCCGGGCTCCCCGCTGCCCTCCCCAAACCAGAGGGCCGCGCAATGCGGGCGCCCCCACCTCACCTCCCAGAGACAAGTTCAGGGGCCGTTGTGTCCTGCCAGGAGGTAGTTTGAAGAGTCGAGACCCCGGAACTTTGACCGGGAGGGGATGGGAGCTGCACCGCACCCCTCCCAGCCGCCTGCGCTAGGGGCGCCCTCCCTGCGCCGGTTAGGGAGCTTGGGCAAACACCCGCCGCACCGCTGGGGGCCTTTGGGCTGCGAGCCGCCGGCGTCCAAGTTCCCTCTGGGCGGGGACGAAGTTCCGGGGCCAGCAAGGGAAGGACAGCTGAGGGGACAGAGAGTGGGGGTAGCAGCCTTGGGCCCAGCAAGGCGGCGCTCGACCTTTGGGGAGCAGGGATCGTTTCTGCCAACCGGGTTGGGTTTAATTCTGTTTGTGCAGATTTTGGGGAGGGCGGACGCGGAGTTGGCCACCCTCGCAGAAGGAGCGTTGGTTAGTGGTGAAGTGAGCCGCTGCTCCTGGAGGGTCACTCCCGTCTCTGTAGCCTCTGGCTACCCCCAACAAACCTCCTTTTAGAGTACGCCACACAAATCCCGCCCCGAGCCGCGCGGGGGCCCGGCTGGCGCAGCTGCGGCCAAGGGAAGCCCGGCCCCGCGGGGGTGCCAAGCCCGCGCGCGCATCCCCGGCTCCGGCCCGCGAGCTTCGTTCCGCCCCTTGCCAGGGTCGAGAAAAATCTTAAATGACCTTTATTCCAATTCTAAACGACATTCGATTGACACAAAATTGAGGTGGGGGGTGGTGTTCCGTCTTTTACCCCGTCCCCTCCTTTGTTCGCTCTCCCCAAGGAACTCCCGGGTTTCTTTCCGTTCACGTTTCACATCCGCACCTCAGTGCGGTGTGTTCAATTTCCTCCGGATCGGTTTGAAAGCCCGGTTCCCCAATATCGTTCGGTCCAGTCTTCTGGGCGCCGCATCTCTCCTTCAGGTCAGAGGTTCGGAAATTTTTCTTCGAAAATTGCTCACCAAGCCTCGTTCTCGTCGGGCAGGACCCTGGGGTGAAATCAGAGGTGTGAGAACACCCCCCCCCCGCCCCGGCCTTACAACCTGACCTTCACCCCCACCCTCCCAGACACTCCGTTTGGGCCCTGGGTCTGCGCAACCCGAAGAACAGAGGCTGGTTAGTACCCAGGGAATTCGATCCTTAGGGACAGTCAGTCTGGGTTTCGTAAATGGAATAAGTAAGCCTCTCTTCGTGGTTTTTCCAGTTTGTTTGTTTTAGTTGGAACCTTTGCTTTTTTTTTTTTTTTTTTTTTTGTAATGGAAATAAAGGGATTGCTCGCCATCTCCGAATCCTGCCGAATATGTAAATCACAATCCTTCGTGGAATATTTTTTCCAAATATCCAACTCCACTAACCCCCACTCCAAATTTCAACGTTGGCATTTTTCTTACGAAAACTGGGCTTGTATGCTCCATAAATAAAAATTCCCTAGAGAAGGAGGGGGGAAAGATACTACTGTACTCACAAACGCACGACAAATATTTCAGGAGGACTTCACCATCCATACCGAACACTTCTCTTTCGGGACAATTTGGTGTGAAGTTAGATTCGCCTCCTGATTTGCTTTTACTAAGTAAGGGGGACGGGAACGGGCACCGCGGCCAAAATGCGGGGGCACGGAACACGGAACGACGTTTTACAGACACACGCTATTGCTCACACCCAGGCCAGTCGGGACGCTGCAATGAGTTTACCCGAAATGGGCTGTGGGACCCAGAGTTGCCTCTACCCTAACACTTAAACACTCCAGAAAGCACTTCCTCCCCCTTCTCTCCTCTTTTTCTTCCTCCTCTCTGGCTTGCTCCCTCTCCCCTCGGTACCCCGCCTCTGAAACACCCTTCCTTCCCGTTCTCCTATTCCGGGCGCAGAGAGCGAGGGAGCCGGAGCCGAGGCAGGGAAGCAGCAAGGTCAAGAGAACAGATTTTCGAAGCCGCGGCCGCGGTTGGGGGTTTGGAGAGCTGGCGTCGGCCCTGGGCCCGCAGCCGCGCAGGAGTGACTGCCCAGGGAGGTGTGTGTGTTGGGTGGCAGGTGGTCTGCAGCCTCCAAGCGAACCCGGGGGGCTGGCTTCCTGGGTGGGTGGGGTGGCACGCGCGCGTCAAGCCACCCCCCCCCCATCGGCGCTGCGCGGGGGTAAAGCGGCCGGTCGCAGGCCCTTCCAGGTACCCCGTGCACGACGACGTTGGCATCTCCGCCGAAGGCTCAGCGACCGAGGGGCAAACTGACCCAAATTAAGCGACCCCGGAGAGCAGGTCCTCACTCAAGAGGAGGTTGAGGGGAAGATACAAAGGACCCGCCCGAGGCAGGACGTTCACCCAGCACTAGCCACACTCTGTCTTACCCTTAACCTCGACAGCGACACTTTCAGAGGGATTTGCTGGCTCCCGGGATGCAGATGTACAAAATGAGAATGGGAGACGGCCTTTCGTCCGATAACTTGGAGAACTGGGAACAAAGACCCACGCCAGTCTCCGAATACACCACGGTGGCAAGCAAGATAAGGCCTTTCAACCAGAAAAAGTTTAATGTGACTTCCCCCCCCCCCCGTCGCCTTCTTCCGGTGTCTCAGCTCGGTTGAGGGGAAAGATAACTGAAGAGATACTCTGAGATGCCCCCGCTCTTTTCCTGGTGGTCCCCTCCCCCAGCCAGCCGGCAGGGGAAAGCCCTCGGGACCTCCCAGCTCCCTCCCGGCTCGCGGCGGAGGTGTGAGCGATGTGTTGATTATTCATATTTTTGCCGAGCGTACACTCCGCCGCGGCCGGCGCCGCCGCATTTCACACGTACACTCACGTACACACATGCACACGCGCTCACTCGGGCCGGGGCGCTCGCTCCGCGCCCGGTGCGCGGGGGACCGCGGCCCCCATCCGGCGCCGCCCTCCTCGGAGAGGGGGAAGGGTGGCCAAAGGGTCCCACCCGCCCTCCCCAGGTCGCCTGTTCCCCCTGGCCCCCAGAATCACCCTTGGCCTCCAGATCCAGTTTGCTTCTCCATAATACACTTGTCTTCCCGGCTCGGGGGGGGGGGGGGGGGGGGGGGGTGGCGGAAACAACTACAAATATGACACCAGCTGGAATTTCCGTTTGGCACTAGGCGAACTCGTCCTCCAACCCACCCACACCACTGTCACCTCCACCCGCACCACACACCTCCGAGAAAATCGAGAAAAAGGCACTTGAGTAAAATGCATGCTTTCAACTTGTCTTTAAAGGTATAAAGTGGATTTCTAACTGTGGAATCTTCACAAATGGTCCCCAAGGGCTAGAAATTCCATCTCTGGATCATGGGGACCCCACCCCCACCCCCGCACCCTCTGGAGCTAGACACGCATTTCGTGGCCTGTGGATGCAGGGAGTGCGGGCCTGCATGAAACCTCAGAACCAGCTGGGAAAACAGAGCTAGCTGGCCCGGCTGGGCAGCTCCGTCCCACCCTCAAAGGGGCTGCTTACTTCCACTTACTCCGGTTTCCCGAAGGAGAGCAGAAGGGGATCAAGGGCTTGGCGGTCACCCGCGTGGGAGCAGTCCCGGGGGCCAGCCGAGCTTAGAGCAGCATTTTTGAGCAATGCCGGCCGCGCCAAGTAGGGGGCGCTGGACTCAAGGCTGCAAAGCCGTCGCAGCTCCGCACTTTCCGCGGCTCAGACCCAGGACAAGTTGGGGCGCTTCAGTTGCTCCTACAGGGCGGGCAGCGTGACGAAGGAGAAACTCTTGCAGCTGTGGTGTCCGCAGATCCAGGTTAGAGCCGCGCATTCACTGGTGAGGTTTGGGGCATCTGATCTGACCCCCCCTGAGCCTCAGTTTCCTAACCGGTAAAAATGCGGGGCGTTATTCCTCCGAACCTGTTTTTCTTATGTTTATTCCCCCTAGAGCTTCCCTTGACCTACGGCGAGAAAGTGGGTTAGCTCATGAGAGTGAGCATCAGGCACGTAGTAAGTGTTCAGTAAACGCGAGTGTGCCTTCACCACCTGCATCTGTAACGTGCGCATGCTAGTGTTTGCTTGTGGCACCTCACTAGGTCCTGTGAGTCTCCTGTGGGGGTGGCATTCCTTCCTACCTGGCCTCGGCGCTCCTCGAGACCGCAATTCTGACTTGCTTGTCTTTACAGCTCCTCGACCTGCTGGTTCCCGCAGTGGGCGCTGCGTCGTTTTGGTTAACCGTGGAACTGTACCTAGGAAGGCGCTTTGGAGCCTGTTTGGTGCTCGCAGGTGTCAGAGGGCACGGAACGCAGCCAAGCGGGGGGCTCCCGGGGGAGGGAATGGCGACTTCCTAGGGGTCTGCTTTCGGGGCTCAGCGGTGCCATTTTCCGCCGCAGTTGACTGGGCGCAACCAGGACCTGCCACGCGGTTCGCTGGGAGGACCGCGACAGCAGGAGCGCTGGGATCGCGGAGAAGATCACCAGGGAATTGAAGAAAATCTCAGAGTTTAGGGAAGGTCCTTGGGTTCCTGTGACAAGCACCAGTCGATTGGTGGTTGGGGAGAGCCGGGAGCCTCTCCCTGCCCTGCGCCCTACCGGGAGACGCGGCTCCGAGGTCGGCGCAAAGCAGAGCTCGGGAGCCACGCTTTCCCGAGACCACGTTAAAGGAACCGGGAGGCAGGGAAGCAAGGAGGCTTAAGAACCCAGACGCAGAGACCGGAGTTGGCAGAAAAGGGGGAGAAGGACAGAAGGAAGAGAGGGGTTCCAAAACTGTGTTTTCCACAAGAGTAACGCCTCCCAGAATCCCCTTTTTTATTGCACCTTGAATGCCAAGGCAGCGCATGTTCCTGCAGGAAAAAAAGTATACAAATACACATAAACAGCAACAGAATAAATTCAGGACCATCCCTAACCGCATCAACATAAACAAATGCTAATATTTGGGTGGGTTTCCTCCCAGTCTTTCTTCAATGCATATTTGTGTTTTCTAATTTGTCGTCTTTTGACTGACTTATAAGCATATTTTTCCATACCATTAAATATGTTCCTACAGTAGCATTTAATATTGGCTTAGTAGTTCATTATCCAGAAAAGATCTACCGTAAGTTGTTTCATCAGTCTGCTGTTGTTGACCATTTGTTTCTAATCCTTCACCATTATAAACAACACTGTGAGGAACATCTTTGTGGCTTTTCACATAACTAGAATTCATTCCTTGAGATAAAGTCCTTGACATAAAATTGCAAAATCAAGACTATGCATGTTTCGAAGCTTTGATGCAGATTGAAAACTGGTCCTCTTTGAAAGACTAAATGTACACTCTTTTCTCCCCACACCCCCACCTTCCTTAATCCTTGAAGTTCTTTTCTTATTTTAAAAATTTGCCAATTGGATATCTGTTGGTGTTTTTATTTCCACGTTATGTCTCTTTCATGAATTTCCAGTAAGAGGAAATTATTTTTATTCATTTTTTCTTCACCCCATCATCGTTTGCATGTTGAGTTTTTAATCTCAATTTCACTGTCTCATGGTGTTGAGATGGTTGATGGAGGAGCAGACACCATAGCATACTCTCAATGCAGGAAGCAAGAGGAAAGAGGTACCAGAAGATTCTGTACCTTTGTACAGCAAAGTGAAAGCTTTTCTAGAAACAGCCCTTATGTCTCCTTGGCTACAACTAAGTCGCATATTCTTATCCATAGTCAGATGGGTAACTGAGAAAGCAAGTCCCCGCTTTTCTGTAGTTGTGTGATAGGCCTCAGAGATGGGGGTTGAGAATCACATTTGGATTAGACGAACAAGCCCTCCACAAAAAATGTGTCTTCAATTGCATGTGACTAAATCTATTCATCTTTCTAATATCCTCCTTTTATGTTATTCTCAGGTAATCTGCCCCCATTCTAAAGTAATTTCAGTATTGACCTAAAATTTATGATGTCTTTTCTATGAAAAATTATCCCGTCAATAAACAAATTTGTTTCTGTGGTCTTGGTTTCACTTTCATCAATAAGCGCCAACATTTTGAAAGCCTGATTTTAATAGAAGATTAATTATAAATGTATCTAAATATTTAATTAATTTGTTCTTTCATTCAAAACATATTTTATGTTTATATATCAACTATATGCCCTTCATGATCACAGGTCGTGATCTCACAGGTTCGTGAGTTTGAGCCCCACGTTGAGCTCTGTGCTGACAGCTCAGAGCCTGGAGCCTGCCTCAGATTCGGTGTCTCCCTCTCTCTCTGACCCTCCCCTGTTCATGCTGTGTCTCTCTCTGTCTCAAAAATAAATAAACGTTTAAAAAAAATTTTTTTAAAGAGTCTATATATCAACTATATGCCATCTGGAATTTATTGTGGTTTATGTTATGAAATAGAAATCAAACTTCTGTCACCAAATAGTTGTAATAAATAGCGTTTATTAAATAATCCACAATTTCCCCCAAAATGTGAAATGTTACTATATATATATATAAAACAAATGCTGAGATTTTTACATTGGAATTGGAGATTTGTGATATATTTAGAAACTAGAAAAGCCACGTGCTATTCAGTTTGTTCATTTTATTTTATGCCCTACAGTAAACCTTTGTCGTATTCCTTATATAGATCTAGCAAATTTTTGTTTAAGTTATTGCTAGGTAGTTAGTGAACACACTTTTTTCTATTATACTTACTAACTGATTATTGTTGAAAAATAAGGAAGTTGTTTGTTCATTGTGGAATCAGTCATCTTACTTACCTCCCATTAGTTGCTGTAGGTTTTTTAACTGATTCAGTTAGACTTCCCAAATAGACAAATATATTACCTACTTAATGATAACTTGGTTTCTTTCTTGCCAATAAATATACCTGATTTATTTTACTTGTTTTATTGCATTGGCTAGGACCTCTAATACCAAGTCAAATAGTAGAAGTGTTGAAGATAAACTTTGTCTTATGTCTGAATATTATGGATATTTTTGTAATATGCCATTATTAATTTAACTATTATGTCAGATATTATCAAATAAGTATGTTAATTCTTAGGTTTCTAAGAATTCTGAGCACAAAAATATATGTTGAACTGTATCGAATACATTTTTAGCACTTATGAGGATAAGTATAGAATTTTTCTCCTCTTTCTATTATTGTGATTAATTATTAACATATTTACTAATGTTACCCTATCCTGGCATTTCTATAACAAACTGAACAGGGTCAATCATTTATTCATTCATCACAAATTCATCAAAACCTCACCTTGCTGGAGGCACCGTGCCCACCAATGCCCAGTCTGTGCCCTTGTGGGTGGAATTTATATTCCAATGGGAAAGATGGAAATTGATTTACAGTTTTCTCTTGTTAATTCTATCTTTGCAAGTCTGTGATGTATTTGATCCCCTGACACTCAGCATTCATTCCCTTCTGCTGTGCCTTCTTGTCCTGGAGTTTAATGCTATGAAGAAGCGGTTAACTCGAGGGGGACCCAACGGGCTACAAATGATCTGAAGAGCTGTTCAACCACACTGGCAATCCAAGAAATGCTCATTAAAACAACAGTGAGGTATAACTTTAGATCTATCAGATGGACCAAAATTAGAAAGTCAAGTTTTTGGTACACTGTTGATGGGAATGTGAAGTGGAATAGTCTTGAGTAATTAAAACAAAACAGAACACAACATTCAAATATGCTCTGTGGGTCATTGCTAAGTCCCTGCTTAGAGTCTGCCTCTCCAATTATTCCAATAATTTTGTAAGTACCATATTTCTTTTATCAAATTCCTTTCTGCTTATGATGTTTAAAGGAATTTATATTTTTTGTGCCAAACTCTAGCTAGCACATCAGGTTTTGGTATCCAGGTTATACAAATACTGCAAAAAATAATCTATCTTTTCTTACATTCAGGATTAGTTTAAATAGCATATGACCTATGCTTTTTAAAATAAATTGACAGTATTTTCCCATAGGCATCTTATCTGTCTAATTTATCTAATTTATTTGATAAGTTACCCAATTTATTTGATAGCTATTGATTTATTCAAGTTTTCTATCTCTTGGTGATTATATTTGGGTAACTTCTATTCTCACAGAAAACTATTTTAAAGTGTGCAATTATAGACATATACCTTGTTTTCTGCTGTAATTTACATTTTCTATATCTGAAATAATTTTTCTCATTTCCATTGTTGCATATTTGAATGTTGAGTTACTGTCTTGTTTTAATTATTCGAGACTATTCCAGTTTCTAATTTTGGTCCATCTGATAGATCTAAAGTTATACCTCACGGTTGTTTTAATGAGCATTTCTTGGATTGCCAGTGTGGTTGAACAGCTCTTCAGATCATTTGTAGCCCGTTGGGCCCCCCTCGAGTTAACCACTTCTTCACAGCATTGTTCATGTTCTCATTGGATTTTCAGCCTTGGAGACTGTTATTCCGAATGCCTTTTGCCGCTGCTGCTGTTGTTGATGTGGATGATGCGTCTTGTGTGTTGAGATGTTAATCCATTGTTAGCTTTAGATGTTACAACTATTATCTCTTAATTTATCATTTATCCGTAACTGTCAGTATTGTCTTTTTTTTTTTTACTAGAAACACTTCATGTTTATATTGTCAGTTCCATTCATCTTTGTGCTTTGCAGTCTTATTTAAGAAGTCTTTCTGTCTTCAAGGTCACAAAGAAATATCCCTATACTTTTATTGTACTTTTCTCTTTCATATTCATGTGCTAAATCTCTCTTGAGTTTAACTTGTAACATAGTCTACGATAATGGTCCAGATTTTGTTTTCCCCATTGACTGAGCCACAAAAATGGATGGCTAAATTGTAACATGGTAAGAAAGAAAATTGTCCCAAATCTGGTTTAGAACAGGATTTCCTTGTCTATGTTATGTAATATACAATTCCTCCTGGGCAATGATTAGCATTCCTAAGCAATTTTTTGGTAGACTTTACTGAGATTAAAAGCACCTTCTGAGTTGTGGGTCTTGAGAAGAATCTGATATTAATTGGCACCCTTTTTTTTTTTTCAACGTTTATTTATTTTTGGGACAGAGAGAGACAGAGCATGAACGGGGGAGGGGCAGAGAGAGAGGGAGACACAGAATCGGAAACAGGCTCCAGGCTCTGAGCCATCAGCCCAGAGCCTGACGCGGGGCTCGAACTCCCGGACCGCGAGATCGTGACCTGGCTGAAGTCGGACGCTTAACCGACTGCGCCACCCAGGCGCCCCTGCACCCTTTTTATTGTAGCATCTTTTTCTGTGAATTTATTTTCCAAGACAATAGTCTTTGAAATTACTGGTTCAGGACACTCTTCCTTCATGGCAACTTTGAAATAAAGCTTTGACCAAGGCTTATAATCATTTCACCAGAAAAGTTGATTTCACGATTGTTTATATGCTCTTAGTTTATAGACACATTTCTCAGTTCACCAAAGTGCCTCTTGGAGTAATTTTTCAGAAATGATATGTGGATATTATCCTTTTTTCCAGCAATATCACTACCTTCATCACAGTTCTGTTTGATAATAATCCCCAAGAATTATTTAGAATCCCTTCATAGAATGTTGACAGTAAGTGTTAGCTCTCAGTGAATTCTTTACTCTCATTGTGGTGACAATTGTGTAAACAATAAATTCTTAAAACCGTTATTTTTCCAGTGATTCTACATTGCTTCAGCAGACTGATCTCTCTCTCTCTCTCTCTTTTAAATACAAACTCTCTTGGGGCGCCTGGGTGGCGCAGTCGGTTAAGCGTCCGACTTCAGCCAGGTCACGATCTCGCGGTCCGTGAGTTCGAGCCCCGCGTCAGGCTCTGGGCTGATGGCTCAGAGCCTGGAGCCTGTTTCCGATTCTGTGTCTCCCTCTCTCTCTGCCCCTCCCCCGTTCATGCTCTGTCTCTCTCTGTCCCAAAAATAAATAAACATTGAAAAAAATTTTAAATACAAACTCTCTTTAAATGTCTAAAGATTTCACACAATCTCAATCAAAATAACACCAGCATTCCTCATGGAGCTAGAACAAACAATTCTAAAGTTTGTATAGAACCAGAAAAGGCCTCGAATAGCCAAAACAATCCTAAAAAAGAAAGCCAAAGCTATAAGCGTCACAATTCCAGACTTCAAGCTGTATTACAAAGCTGTAATCATCAAGACAGTATGGCACTGTCACAAAAACAGACACACAGATCAATGGAACGAGTAGAGAACCCAGAAATGGACCCACAAATGTATGGCCAACTAATCTTTGACAAAGGAGGAAAAAATATCCAATGGAAAAAGACAGTCTCTTCAGCAAATGTTGGGAAAACTGGACGGCGACATGCAGAAGAATGAACCTGGACCACTTACACCATACGCAAAAATAAACTCAAAATGGATGAAAGATCTAAACGCAAGACAGGAAGCCATCAAAATTCTAGAGGAGAAAACAGAAGACAACCTCTTTGACCTCAGCCACAGCAGCTTCTTAGTTGATACGTCTCTGGAGGCAAGGGAAACAAAAGCAAAAATGAACAATTAGGACTTCGTCAAGATAAAAAGCTTCTGCACAGCAAAGGAAACAATCAGCAAAACTAAAAGGCAACTGACAGAATGGGAGAAGATATTTGCAAATGACATCACAGGTAAAGGGTTAGTATCCAAAATCTGTAGAGAACTTACCAAACTCAACACCCTAAAATCAAACAATCCAGTGAAGAAATGGGCAAAAGACATGAATAGACACTTTTCCAAAGAAGACATATAGATGGCTAACAGACACATGAAAAGATACTCAATATCAGTCATCATCAGGGAAATACAAATCAAAATCACAATGAGATATTACCTCACACCTGTCAGAATGGCTAAAATTAACAACACAGGCAACAACAGATTTGGCAAGGATGGGAAGGAGGAACCCTTTTGCACGGCTGGTGGGAATGCAAACTGGTGCAGCCACTCTGGAAAACAGTATAGAGGTTCTTCAAAAAATTTAAAATAGAACTACCTTACGACCCAGCAATTGCACTACTAGGTATTTATCCGAAGGATACAGCTGTGCTGTTTCGAAGGGACACCTGCACGCCCATGTTTATAGCAGCACTATCAACAACAGCCAAAGTATGGAAAGAGCCCAAATGTCCATCGATGGATGAATGGATAAAGAAGATGTGGTATATATATACAATGGAGTTTTACTCAGCAATCAAAAAGAATGAAATCTTGCCATTTGCACTTATGTGGATGGAACTAGAGGGTATTAGCGAAATTAGTCAGAGAAAGACAAATATCATATGACTTCACTCATATGAGGACTTTAAGATACAA
Organism: Herpailurus yagouaroundi; assembly: GCF_014898765.1. Classification (NCBI taxonomy): domain Eukaryota; kingdom Metazoa; phylum Chordata; class Mammalia; order Carnivora; family Felidae; genus Herpailurus; species Herpailurus yagouaroundi. The sequence continues at coordinate 31,771,186 of NW_024412412.1, read as the reverse complement.
AACAGATGAACATAAGGGAAGGGAAGCAAAAATAATATAAAATATAATATAATATATTCTAAATTAATAATTATTTAATAATATAACTATTTAATAAATTATATAATAACAAATAAATTATTTAATAAATTATTTAATAATTTAAATAATATATATTTTAAGTATATAATGATTTATATTATATATTATAATATATAATATAAAATATATATAATATAACATAATATAATTTATAATATAAAAACAGGGATGGGGACAAAACATAAGAGACTCTTAAGTATAGAGAACAAACAGAGGGTTGCTGGAGGGGGTGTGAGACGGGGGATGGGCTAAATGGGTAAGGGGCTTAAGGAATCTACTCCTGAAATCATTGTTGCACCATGTGCTAACTAACGTGGATGTAAATTATGAAAAATAAATAAATTATAGAAAGTAAAAAAATAAAAAATAGATAAAATATGAAATAAACTTTTCCACATAAAAAAAGATGTGATATATATATATATATATATATCACATCTTTTTTTAATATATATACATAATGGAATATTACTCAGCAATCAAAAAGAATGAAATCTTGCCATTTGCAACAACATGGATGGAACTAGAGTGTATTATGCTAAGTAAAATAAGTCAGTCATAGAAAGACAAATATATGATTTCACTCAGATGTGAACTTTAAGAAATGAAACAGATGAACATAGGAGAAGGGAAGGAAAAATAAAATAAGATAACAATAGAGGGGGAGGCAAGCCATAAGAGATTCTTAAATACAGAGAACAAACCGAGGGCTGCCAGAGGGGTGTTGGGTAGGGGGATGGGCTAAATGGGTGATGGGCATTAAGGAGGGCGTTTGTTGGGATGAACACTGGGTGTTACATGCAAGTGATAAATCATTAAATTCTATTCCTGAGATCATTATTACACTATGCGTTAACTAACTAGGTTTTAAATTTAAAAAAACAGTATTCAGATAAAACTTTAAAAATAAATAAATAAAATAAAATGTCTAAAGACTTCACATACCCAGTGATCGCTCGTCCTAGGGTGGGGGGAGGGGCAAGCACGTCCGTTTGAGTTTCCTAGGTTGGTCCTCCACATTTCCATGCTTCTGTTTCATCTATAAAATGGGATAATGCCACATTTCAGCTCTCTTGCTAACGTTTTCAGGCGATGGGAGTTGAGATGGAGTCTTGTATGGATTTTGTCGAGCTGCTCCAAGACTCAAGGAAAGAAGAGAAATACTTAGAATTGCTGTACCTTTTACTTTTCTAGATTTAGGCTTTTCATTCTATAGAGAATGAAAAGGAAAGCTACTGCTAGAGGCAGTTGTACTCAAGAGCGCCACTCTTGTGTCTGAGAGCTTTGTTTTCGTATTTATTATGTTAAACCGGGTCAGTGTTCCCTGGGGCAGTGACCTTTTGTTTGGGGACGCCCGCTGCCCTTACTATGGCCAGCCTCTGCAGTGCCCAGGCTGTGTTTAGAATACAGCCCTAAAGAGATGTCTATTCAGAGTGCTGGAGCCATCCACTCGCCCCGAGACTCTCGCTGTGCCCAGTGGATGGCTCTGTGGCACAGATAGAACAAAATTCTCCCTGATCATCTCCAGTCCCAGCTGCTTTGAGTTAGGGCATGCTGGTGGGGTGACTTCCACTGGCCCTAGCAGTTTTTCAGTTGAAGAAAATGCATAAAATGACTACAAAGGAAACACCTGTTTAGGCAGACCCTTCCCTCAATCCAGTCTCACCTGCCATATATCTTGGAGAAATTCCTTGAAGTTTATAGTATAAGAATGGCAGATCTCTCTAGTTTCCAGCAATAATATGCCTTTTTATTATAATATTCTTTTGGCAATCTCAATAGGAATTTGAAGCATGGGCTCAGAGGACTGGAATCTCTTACTCAGTTCTATATCCCCAGCACCTAGTAAAATGTAATACGTGTAAAGAATGTGTGCGTGATGAAGAAGAGATGAATTCAGTGAATTATGAGCACATAATTCAAAGTCTAAATCAGGATCCTTTTGAGAATTAAAGGGGATATTTGCTAGATGAATCATCAGATTAGCAGTAGTAAAATAGTACTGTCCCCAACAAACCAGGATATATGATCACCCTATCCATAAGGAAAGTGAGAGAAAAAAAGGAGAAAGAAAGCGGGAAAATGTGAGGCAAAAGAATGAGAGAGAACATAATGTCCTTGGATCCCTGGGAAAGTAACTCTGAGATAAAGCCTGGGCTGCAGGGAAATTGATTGAGGAATGTTCTTGTCGACAGTCATTGAGGGGGTGTGGGAGAAGGAAGATTGGGCAGAGGGAGAAGTTCACTTCCATGGGTCACAGGGAACTCTGAAACTGAGACGGCCCTTCAGAGATGACACAAATCAAGGCAAGGAGCCTGCGCCTTTGTACTCCAGCATCAACTGTTCACGGGATGTGGTATGACCTTTGGTGAGGCCGCTTCCTTCCGTGGAGGTCAACTCTCCCAGGGTGTGCAGCTACGGGGTCTCACCAGAAAACACACCCAGCACTAGGGCATGCCTAGGGCCAGAAGGACGATCAGGTTCTACTCCCATTGGCCCATCACGCTACTCAGTTACCTCCTTCATGGACGATGTTTACCCTCATCTGGGGAAGTTCCTAAAGGATTCAATGGGGCAAACTATAGTTCCTGCACTGCAGCTGGACCCAAGGTCACAATGAATACTCATCATCTTTCTCTGCAACCTATTCTAGATTCCCTTCATTCTCAAAAGGCATTTTAGCTGGTCAAGTTGACTTAGAGCACCATCCATGAGAAGTTTCAGTGTCTGGTGACCATACCTCTCTCAGGCTATGGCTGCTGGATTTTTCCATTTGCCATCACAATGGGGCAGGGTACCAAGAGCTTCCCCCCACTGGATCGTTGGTCAGCCAAGCACATCCCTCGCTGCTCCCCTTATCTAACAGCATCACCCTCTTCTTCCGGTGGTCTGGGCCAATCACCCGAGCCAGGAGAGTGGCTCCTTTCTTCAGTTGCTGGTTTCTTAGTACAAGAAGCCCCAAAGAGCCAAGCAAGGGCCATCGCTTAAAGTTTAAAGTTCTTGCCATGTCCCGTGTTGAAAGTTTCCTTCTGGAAACTAAGACCTCTAGGCCCACCTAGAGTTTCAGGGAAAAGAAGCCTAAGTTCCCTAAGTGGGTCACAGGAAGTGAAGAAATGGGGCTTTTCCTGCTTCCATACTGTGTTCTTCAGCCTATCAGGAGTGCAGTGCCACATGATGGCAGAAATGAAGGGAGGCTACTCATAGGATATCATCTCAAAACAGGCACCTCCATCATTCTATCAGGCCAGCGGTTTCTGGGTGACAGAACAAAATAGAGCCAATGGGTCCCCTGCTTGCGTACCCACTGCCATGCCTCCTTTGGTGGAAAGTGGGTCCTCTGGTTTGATGGGACGTTTCGCAGGATCCCACGTGGATGGATCACTGTCGTACAAAGAATGAAAGTTGTGCTGGCGTGGGCGCCACAGGCAAGAAAAGCAAATTCACATCCCAATTCTGTGTTCACTCTAGTCAAGGTGAATAACCGGCCACTCTCCACCAAGTGGCAGTTCATCCTACTCCAGGGAAGCTGCTGTCGAGAGGACCAGCATTAGTCCATTGCCAGCAGGTTGGACATATGGCAGCAGAGTGGCCAATCTTTGTGTGTGGCTGCTCACGCTGTTGGCTCGTGAGTCTCTGCTACCTTGGCCGTGCTGTCAACGTGCTCCTTGTGTCAGCACTGTGGCGGTCAGATACAGAGACGGGCTGAGTCGTTGTCTGCTTAGTTGTTAAGCACCTCTTTCCTGGTAGATGCTGTCTAGTTTGTGGTAACACGCACGTCAACACGCGACGTAGATACCGTCACCCTTTATATCCACCCCAACAGGTCCGACCATGTGCCTCTTCCCCTGTCTTCTTTCTTTCCAAATCTTTCTCCTTCTAAAGCCCTAACAAACCACTGATCTGCCACTGCCCACCAGTCTATGTGTATTCTTCTTTTAGAAGCTCATTTTTCGCACACAACACGGATGACCAGGCATACTGCCCAAAGCACTTCCCATTGAGAGGATTCTCCCTGCCACAGTCGTTCAGGGTCACCCCAGCGTGGGGCTGTAAGTCAGCTGTGGTCCATTTTGGACTTGCTCCACATACCGTGCCTATCCATCTGTAAGCCACACTTGGCCTTTTCCTACCTCCATCATCTGGCCGTAGGGAACCACCCAACTCCAGGCCAGCCAGAGGTATGAACTGAGGGAGAGACACCGCTACAAAGATAGTGGTGGGTTCAGCGAAGCTTTGGAGGTTGGGCTTATTGACCTATAGCTTTCTAACGTTCTCTGGCCTCGAACATGCCCCACCCCAGACGGACCACTTCCGTCTCACCACATACGGCTGCTGGGACCTCCAGACTTAGGACTTCGAAGGGCTGACAGAGCCCAGCTCATAACAGGCAGTTCTGACTGCATGATCACTTGATGTCTCATAGTCAGTTGTCCCCTCTCTGCCAGAGTCCAGAAGCCTTCCGGGAATTGTTTTGCAAACATATAGCTCTCTGCTGAGATGCCCTGCTTGCTCCAGAACTCTAAGGACCTGTATTGTGATTGCGCTGTTGGGGTTTTTCCATAAACTCTACCGGATGCCTTTGGACGCCACAGATACCTCTCCTTCCATGGGGTTTATTGGACCATAAGGCCTGAGTATCACATTGCTAGAACCTCAGCCTGGACCTGAGCTCTTTCCTGCTCTGGGTACCACCAGATTTGGCAGCCAATGGGAAAGTAGTATTCCTAGATGTGAAGTATGTGATTTCCAGAACCTGAGGCCCGCTGGGCATTGTGCTTCCTTCCTGGTGGTGAGCGGTACAAGATGTAGTAATGTGTCCTTTACTTTGAAGAAAATGTCCCGTGATGTTCCGGACCAACACACCCTTGGAAACTTTCCCGCCGTGGCAGGCACTGAATCTTCACTGGGTTTATCTCTCATGCTCTGAAGCACATGTGTCTTACAAGGCTTTCAACACACTTGCCTCCCCTTATTCATCTGGTCTGATTAACAGATGTCAATGGGAACCTGGGTGGCTCGGTCAGGTAAGCATCTGACTTGGGCTCAGGTCATGCTCTCCTGGTTCGTGAGTTCGAGCCCCAAATCAGGCTCTGTGCTGACGGCTCAGAGCCTGAAGCCTGGTTCCGATTCTGTGTCTCCTTCTTACTCTGCCCCTTCCCTGCTTGCACTCTGGCTCTCTCTTTCAAATATAAATAAACATTAAAAATTTTTAAAAAAAAACCCAGATGTCAATAGAATGGGCCACTGTGATATTATAAGACTAAGGATGGGAAACATATCCCTGGGGCAATATGATAAATGTATATACTTGCCTGGCCCATATGAATGTGAATTGTGTCTAATCTTCTTTTCTAACCGGCAATGGAAAAGAAAGCATCTGCTAGATGAATGAGTGCATACAATGGCTAAGACCATCTTAAGTCACTCTAGCAAAGACACTGTAACCAGCACATCAGCCGAAATCGGAGCTGCCACTTGTTTTAGTTTGTGACTGTCTATTGTCATCCTGAGAGACCGGTCTGGTTCTTGTAGGAGCTGGGATGATGTGATTACATGAAGATATAATGGGGACCACTGTCTCTTTATCCTTTGGGTCCTTAGGAATGGCCTGAATCCCCCCCCCCACCACCCCCATCAGGACACAACATTGTTCTTAATTTCCTGTCTTGGTTGGGGAACAGGATCAAATTTCAGAGATGCTACTTGCTCTTCCCCACGACGATACTTCTCATCCGTGGGCCAAGGAACCAAGGTTCTTCCAACTACGAAATGTGTCCATTCTGATAGTGCTTTCAGAGACTAGGGAAATGGCATGAGATCATGATGGGCACAGTGAGCCCACTGCGAGCCAGACTCAGAACAGAACTGTATGCATTACCAAGCCCTCATATGCCCCCTCTCTGACCCAGGGGCCATGATGACACTTCAGCTGCCCAGGTATCAATGGCAACTTGGAAGCTGTAGCCAACAGTCCTCCAAATGTCTGAATGGGCACCTTTCCCCAGGGAACAATTACTCAAATAAATGGCCATCGATCCCCTTACGGAAGGACTTCGGCAATGACTATAGACTTGCCACGTGTTGTGGAGCCCGTTCTTCCGAGGACTCTTCCTTGGAAGAGTAGGTCCCCGGTCCTTCCTCTTCAGTAGGTCCCAGGTCTGAAAACTGCTCAGCTCTGGAAACTGGACAAGATTTCATGGCTTTTATCTGGATGGCTGCCCTCCGTTGATTTCTGTTTATCCTATGCATTGAGTAACGCCTTTGCTGGTTGCTCACCTGTTTTGTCCCTTGGGATAAACTCTAGTTGAGTTCAGGGATTTCAGGACTGGTCAAGGACAAAGATGTAACCACAAGGGGGCAGTGGCACACAATAAGCTTACTTCAGGCAGTGCTTTGATAGGATTGCTCGCAAGGGGAAATCCCTGAAGACAGGAGACTTTCCCAAGACAGGAGGGGCCACTATCCAGAAAACTCCAAGGAAAGAGGGGAATGAGGGGGGGCATAGGTGTCTGGGAGATGTCCCTCAGCAACACAGAGAGCAGTCTCTGGTTTGGAAAAGTTCCAAAGGGCAGCAGTGGTGTGCCGTGTCTTGTAGACCCTGGGTTTGTCTTGTCAATGGCCAGCAGATGTTGGGTACAGATGTTCTGGAAGGTAATGCAAGCAAGCAGGCCCTACATGGCTAAAAATCTATTTGTGCTACATTTAAAGCAGTCGGATGGCTTAAATTTAAAATTTTGAGTTTGACTGTGGCTGGTTTTTGCACTAATGATCTCAGTCTGCTATGAAGAAGTAAACAACTTACAGGCAATACCCAGGGGCTGCCTTTGGCTCATTTATATAGCAATGTTCACGTAACCATCTCTGTCCCTCTTCCTGAGTCAGGCCTTCCATTCTGATTTTGCTAATTATGATCATTGCCTCCACCTTTGTTTGTCTCAAGGCCATGTGCTTCTACTTGGCCTCTGCTATTTAGAGATCCTATCCCCCTTCCTATGGAAGCCCAGTCACCTAACAGTATCTCCTGCCACCTGCCCAGGCCAGCAGAGGACAGCCTCCTCCCCTCCCTTAATACCATGAATTTCTCAGAGTTGCTGGTGCCCCTCTTACCAAGTCATTTTTCATTGCTTTGGTGAACAGAATAACCTCCAGGTTCTCCCAGGGGACATGGTTCTCTGGTGAATCGTCCAGCCTTTATGTGGCATGCACTCTTCAGTGAAACTCTTGACCCCTTCTTCTATTGTCTTATCCAGGCTTCCTTAAACCATTCAAAGTATGCCAGCAATGTCTCCAAAGATCCCAGAGTCCCAGGACCCCAGGTCCTTGACAAGTATTTATACTGCAGTGTGCCCCCATATCCCCACACTCACCTTTCCCCAACTTTATGGTCTGCCCACCTTGACCCAGTGGCCTCCAAATCTATCTTCACACAAACTCTCCCGGATCTTGCTGGTACACAGGATATAGGTCCTGCAGCTGTTTGGATGCCTATTCCTCTGTTAGCAGGATCAGCACTTTCCCGGCCCTGTTACGTTGGGACCTCGGCCCAATGGCCAGGATCGGAGATGGGGTTAGGCCCTGAGAGGGGTGTGCATTGTCTTCAAGCGTTGAGGGCTATGCATTGTCTTCAAACAAATGGCGCAGTGACCACTATTTCAGGTCCAGGATATTCAAGGGCCTCTGGGAATTCAAGGTGTGTGACTATAGACGTCATCGTCCAATCCCTCAGGGTCCCATTCTTCTTGATCGGAACTCGACATCTGAGACCTTAGCTAGTGATGAATCTCCTTCAGTCCTTCATTGGCTTCTCCAAGGCGTCAACTACGCTCAGCAACAGTGACCCAGTTTCACAGAGCTTATAATTCCTACTGCCCTGGTTGTTATTGAACTGAACGTCTGTGCCCCCTCCCCGAAATTCACATGTTGAAGCCCTAACCCCTCGTGCGATGGTACCTGGAGGTAGAGCCTTTGGAGGTAATTAGGTTTAGACGGGATCATGAAGGTGGGGCCCTGTGTTGGGATCGGTGGCCTTGTAAGAAGAGACCAGAGAGCTCTCTCCGAACTATGAAAACAAGTAACAAGGTGGCCGTCTGCAAACCACCAAGCATGACTTCAACCCTCACTGAGAACCGAATCCGCCAGCACCTTGACCTTGGACTTTCCAGCCTCTAGAGCTGGGAGAAATAAATGTGTGTTGCTTAAGCCCCCACGTCTGTGGTATTTTGTTATAGCAGCCCGAGTAGACTAAGGAACAGGTTCATCTCAAAGGCCTGAGTTATTTCCGTCACCACTAACATGTCCTCCCCCGCTTTCTGACACAGTCGCTACCAGCAGAAGCTTTAACAAGGGCACCACAGCAGCATGACAGGGCCTCTCCGTACTCGCCTGCCACCAGTGTTGTGGCCCTCACACCAGTCTTCCAGCAGGTAAGCTCTCCCATTTTTAGCGGCTGCTTCCTAGGGCCACTCCCAATACCAGCCGTTATGGGTGGAGTTCCCAAGGAAACAGATTCTGAGACTCTTAGAGTGGCGAGCAGGACTCGTATTGGGCAGTGCTCTCAAAATCCAAACTCGTGAAGAAGCAAGGGAATTAGAACCAGGCAGTGGAAGACGGCTGATCTGCTTCAAGGAGCCCTGACGCTGGGACGGCCCCTCAGAGACATCCTGAATCCAAACGAGGGACTGGTCAGCTAGTCACGGGACGCAGGGCTGAGGCGGGGTGGTGCCGGCAGGGGGACCCACCTTGCGTGAGATGGCTTCCTTTGGCCAGGAAGGATTCACAGAGAAGGATCCAGCTGTGAGCTGGCCGCGGCCGCCCCTCCAAGCAACTGGGGGACCGAGCATCTCGGTGCTGAAGGACACCACACCACAGTGCCCACTGCAGCCTGAATCACAGGCTTTCTTAAGGTGGGGAGGCCTGGGTGGATCAGGCAGGTAAGCGTCTGACTTCAGCTCAGCTCATGATCACCCGGTTCCTGAGTTCGAGCCCTGCATCAGGCTCTGTGCCCCCAGCTCAGAGCCCGGAGCTTGCCTCGGATTCTGTGTCTCCCTCTCTCTCTGCCCCTCCTCAGCTCGCGCTCTGTCACACTCTCTCCAAAAACAAATAAGCATTAAAGGAAATTGTTTTTAAAAAGGTTTCCTAAGAAGAAAAATGCAAATTCTGTCTCTCTTATACGCCTCAGCTTTTCCCTTTTTCTTAGCCCCTCACACTCTCTTTCCTGGTACTACTTGCTTGAAGGTAAGTTTGAATTATGTCCCCCCATATGTTGAAGTCCTAACCCCTCAGGACTTCAGAACGTGGCCTTATTTGGAAATAGGGTCTTTGCAGATATTGGTTATGATGAGGTCATTAGGGTGGTCTCTAATCCAATATGACCGATGTCCTTAGAAAAAAGAGAAAGAGGGGCACCTGGGTGGCTCCGTCAGTTAAGCATCCTCTGACTCTTGATTTTGGCTCAGGTCATGATCTCATGGTGGTGAGATCGAGCCCTGAGTATGGCTGTTGTACCCTGGAGCCTGCTTGGGATTCTCTCCCTCTCTCCCTGTGTCCCTCCCCTGCTCACTCTCTCTCTCTCTCTCTCTCTCTCTCTCTCTCAAAATAAATAAACAGATAAATAAACATTTTTTAAAAAGAAAAAGAAGAAAGAAATTTGGTACAAAGACACACAGAGAGGGGCGTCTGGGTGGCTCAGTCGGTTGAGCAGCCGACTTCGGCTCAGGTCACGATCTCGCGGTCCGTGAGTTCGAGCCCCGCGTCGGGCTCTGTGCTGACAGCTCGGAGCCTGGAGCCTGTTTCGGATTCTGTGTCTCCCTCTCTCTCTTTCTCTCTGCCCCTCCCCCACTCATGCTCTGTCTCTCTCTGTCCCAAAAATAAATAAACATTAAAAAAATTTTTTTTAAGAAAATTGGAAACTTAAGCTGTATTTCTGTTGCACATTCTGTTTTCAGAGCACTTTCTCATCTGTTATGCCATATTTTTTTACCACATTTCTGTAAGTCGCAGAAAGGAGAGTTATTCCCATTGAGCAAATGAAACACTGGGTCATAAAGAAGTTAAAGAGGTAGATAGTAATGGCTGCCGGGATTTGTTAGGATGTTTGTGGTTTCCTAGTGGACGTCAGAAAGGACGGTAAGAGGACAATTAGTGAATTTTCTAAACCTGTTTATTACTCACTAAGGTGTATTTGGTGTTTGGTGTTTAAAAGATACACCCATCGGTTTTTATTTCCAAACATTTATAAGCCTTCCAAAGCCTTATGTGTAAAAATTTTGCCTGTAACAAGTATGGCTAGCATCATGATTTTAGTTACATAGGGAATGCCACTGTATCCGTTTTGTTCTTGCAACTGCCCTCTGTAAATAAAAGAAAAGCATGGTGGTCCTTGGGAGTTCACGGAGTGTGCAAATCTATTTTGAGCCTTTTCCAAAGGTAATGGAGAGAGTCAACGTTTCCTCAAACTGCCCCCGCTGATTCGACTAGAAAATAACCAACAGCCAAAAGAAACACTACTTTGTTCCAGGATGGATCAGAGGGAAGGATTCCCCTCACCACAGCCAGGCAAATAAACCCTGGCCCACGATTTTACGTCCTGGATGAAGTCGGGAAGTGGCATGTGTATTGTTTCCGCACGATTCTGATAACGCACAGCTCTCGTCTTGGATGTCTTCAGCAAGGTGTCCTGATAGACTCCGGCTTGACTCCTGGAGTTCACCAGCCAGCCACATGGCATTCAGAACGTTCAGGAAAATTGTTTGCATCTTTGGGTTAAGTAACAGACACCCAATGATGGGTGTGGTAAGGGGATGGCTATGGTAATAGTTTCAGACTGCCTCCCCTCGGATTTATTTAACAAGTATGAGAGATACAGAAGGTCCATGGGAGTGACTGAAATAAAAAAGCTTGATGATACTATTGGATAATAATAAAGATCGGGTTGTCTGGGTGGCTCAGTTGGTTGAGCATCCGACTCTTGATTTTGGCTCATGTCATGCATGATCTCACAGTTTGTGGGTTCCAGCAGCTCCCTGTCCCCCTCCGTTTTGTCACTGAGGAGCCTGCTTGGGGTTCTCCCTTTTATCCACTCTCTCTGTCCCTCCCCTGCTCGCATGCCCTTTCTCTCAAAATAAATAAATAAACTTCAAATACGACTACTAATACTAATAATAAAGATCAAGATTGTAGTCAGGGGACGCCCGGCTGGCTCAGCTGGCAGAGCATGCAACTCTTAATTTGGGGTTGTGAGTTCGAGCCTGACATTGGATGTAGAGATCACTTAAACATAAAACCTCAAAGACGGAAAAAAGGATGGCAGTCAGGACGGTAAGAATGTCATGCTCATGCAGCCACGGTCCTGCTTTCTTTTCTTTCATTACTGCTTGTAGCACCCACCCCATCTGAAATGCCCAGCGTCTGGACAAGAAGCTACAGGGAGGCCAAAGCAAACGTATCAAGGTCCATATCCCACTAGCAGTGACATCTTCCCATACGAAGGACAGCACAGCTCAACATTTCTCACAGTTTATACCTATTATGGATTAAGACTCTATAAAAAACTTAAATCTTCCCTACCTCACCCACAAGCAGGACAGGAAGCAGAAGAGAGAGAGTGAACATGTTGTATTAAGGGGTAACAAAGAGTTAAGCTGTGCTGTCCAATATGGCAGCCGTCAGCCACATGTAGCTTTCAGCGCTGGAAGTGTGGCTGGTGCCACTGGGAAACTGCCCTTTCAATTATACCTCATTTTAATGAATTTGAATTTCAATAGCCACCTGTGGTGGGGACAGCACTGAGTTAGAGGCAGAGAAAGAACAGAACCCGCAAAATCATCGGTCCTGTTTCTCAGTGATCTTTGATGTCAAGCTTCTCATCGGAGTCTCGTAATGTTGCCCTGTTGGGCAGGAAGAGAACGTCATGTCATCTGCATTTTCAACAGCCATAAAAAAGACACACAGACTCACTTAGAGTCATTAGGTAGTTTGTAACGGAAGCATGCCTCCAGCTCACAATTTCTGACAACTGGGTCAGAGCGTTAGCCTCAATGTCTGTATAATAATGGTGACAATAATACATGAGCGATATATCCAGTATTATGAATGGCTCGCTATGTGCCAGGGAGCTCTTGACACGTGTAGCTAGGTACTTGCCAACAGTTGCACATTGTGGCCCTCAAGGAAAGTGACACTGCAGGTATAGCACGTGGGGGAGGGGTGAACTGGGATAAACTACACCCCTCCGAAAATAAAATGCAAAGCAAAAGGGTAGATATTAGATGTCGATTTTATATAAAACTTCCAAATGTTTCATGAGAAATCTAAGCTTCCTTCTCTGACCATATATGTCGTTTAAATATCAAGTTTTTAAAAAACAATTTTTTAATGTTTATTTATTATTGAGAGACAGAGAGAGACAGAGCATGAGCAGGGGAGGGGCAGAGAGAGGAGGAGACACAGAATCCAAAGCAGGCTCCAGGCTCAGAGCCGTCAGCACAGAGCCCGACGTGGGGCCCGAACTCACGAACCGTGAGATCATGACCCGAGCCGAAGTCAGACGCTCAACCAACTGAGCCACTCAGGCGCCCCTAAATATCAAGTTTTATGAACGAAGTATACACAATTCCTGACCGAAACTTTTTTCTAATTTTTTTAAGCTTATTTATTTATTTTGAGAGAAAGAGAGAGAGCACTGAAGGGGCAGGGAGAGAGGGAAAGAGAGAGTCACAAGTAAGCAGAGCCTGATGCCAGGCTCGAACTCACAAACAGTGAGATTTTGAGCCAAAACTGAGAGTTGGCCCCTTGACCGCCTGAGCTATCCAGGCACCCCATGATCAAACATTTTTTTAAAGGTGACCTCTTGAGTTCTCGATGTTCACCACGGAAGAGAAATTTTGCCAATACAAATAGGTCACAAAAATTTTAAGCCATTTTTACAAGCATCCAAAAATGTACAACAGTTGAAATTATATTTATTTAAAGAATCTGCAAGGCCTTTCATTGACAAATATACCATCATTTCCTGTGATAGGGTCAGTGTTTTGCACCCAAACTTTCTTCATGGCAAATATTTCACGATCATGATGACACTGTAATGTGTAGAATACACATGTATTGTGAGACCGCGTCACTACAGCTAGCTCAGACGACATTGAGAAAGCGTTCGTTAGCCGCCGAACAGAAGCAAGGAACGGCCAAGAGTGTGACCCTCCCCTGAAGCTAGGCACACCAGGAGCACCTGCATCCCCTGCCCAGGCCACCTCCCCACCGGCCCGCTGGGCCCTTGGCACATAAACGCTGCCGTTTCCCACGGGCCCCCTCGACAGTGGCGGGCAGAGGAACATTCGGTGCCTCACTGCCAATGTCGATTTCGATTTCGGGGCTTCAGACCACGTGACCAGCAGGTGCTGATGTCCCTCATCGTGCTCGATACCTGCAGGCAGAGCCAGCTTCGTGGACACGTAGCCCGTGCAATCACCCAGGGCCATGTGATGAGAAAGACCCCACACTTGATTTCGCATTCTCTGTCACCATCCTGAGAGTCTCAACAGTTCCTTCCCAGGAGACCCTGCCTTTTTTTCCCACACTGGCGCCCAGCATCATGCTGCCGGCCCTCTGCACGCGGCTCATGACCTAAGGCTGGCAGCCGGGGCCTGGTGGGAGACCTCAGCCACAAGGTTCACGAACTCCCAGTAACTTGCACGTTGGCGTACGGGTTGGGAGCCTTGGCAATACCTCATTGAATCCTTAGAGCCACTTCATGAGGCTGTTACCATTACTGTTCCCATTTCAGAGATGAGACGATTAAGATGTAGAATGGCCAAGTAACATCCCAAAGGCCAAAAGGCTCTAGCGAGCCCCTAAATTCACACACGCTTGGACAGATGGACTCAGAGACTGACTTCCTCAGTTTGTCTGCTTTCAGTCCTGGGCCTCATCCGCAGAGTCTCCATAATTAATACTAGAAAAGGTAGCAAGAAAAACAATGTGAAAAAAAGATTCGGGGCGGCTACTCTGAAAAATGTATTTTAAAAAAAAAATCACCCTGATAAGATGAAACTCAAAAGATTTTTCTAATGGTCATACATACAAAATACAAACTAAAACGCGTTCTGACACACTCATGGCATCTCCAAGACTCTTAAGCATAAAAAACTGACTGATTTGGACAATTTGGGGCTCATAAGAATGGAAAGGCTGGCCCCACAACCTCCCAGGGAAGTGAGCTCAGGGCTCTGCCCCACCCCGTGTAGCCCCTTTTCACATCCGTCCCAGCGTTCACACGCTGTCCCCCACGCCAGCCCTCAGCTTTTGTGACATCTGTAGGCAAGAGTGTGGTGGCTTGTTTGACTAGGACACAACTCTGTGAAGGCCTGAGGCAGGGTGCGTGGACATTCGTGTGCTCTGGAACCTTCCCCACGTGTGCATGTGCAAATCAATGCATCCGTGCACACGCATACACGCACACACTTACACGCACATTTATATGTACAGACACACATCTACATACGCTGTGTAAGCCTGCACATTTCTGCATGCACACATATGCACACATGTACACGGGCACACAGACATACACGCATGCCGGCATGCACACGCACATATGCATGCAGACGTGTTTGCGCGTGCGTGTGTCCGCGTATTACAACATGTGCACACATATGCACATACACGCAGACACAAGACACATGCACACGCAGACACACACAGCTCCGGCCCTCCGTGGGGAGCTTCGGTCAGCTCAGTCTAAACACTGCAGAACGTAGCACCCTCTCTCTGCCCATTGGTCACTGTGCAAAAACAAGCTCTCGACCAAGTCGGGGCTTTCTTTCGGGATTTGCACACAACGTCCCTCTGAGGGCCGTCGGAAAGGCTCTTGGGCCCAACAGACAGAAAGCTGAGAAGCCGATGTCATTTCCGTGAGTTGCTGCGGGTGTCCTGAGTGGGTTGATGGCAAGGAACAGACCTCAGAGGCCGAAGCTGCCTTGCCCCTTCACACGGGGCCCCTGTGAGGGTCCTGGCATGGCCTGCCAAGGCTGGAAGGACTCGCTTCTCTGTCGTGTTGCTCACAGAGCCAGCTTCCATTCTACGAGCAGGCCTGTGCGCTCCCTGGGCTGTGTCCACAGCCTTCAGACCCTCTCTTTTCAGGACTCCTGAGCCTTAAAAGAACAAAGCCTTTTTATTTATTTATTTATTTATTTATTTATTTATTTATTTTGAGAGAGAGAGAGAAAGGCAGGGAGGGGCAGAGAGAAAGGGAGAGAGAGAGAATCCGCACAGAGCCCTACGTGGGGCTTGAACCTGGGCCCAAAGACTTTTATGACAAGTTGTATTAGCAATGCCTCCTGTGCTAACTCTCGGGGACAGGTCAGCGCTAATAACCCCGTTTTACAGAAAGGGAAACAGACCCTGAGAGGTCAGATGCTTCACTCAAGGTCACACAGCCTGTGCTGGGCGGAGATTGGACCATTAACCCCAGGCTGTCTGTTGGGCCAAGCCCCCAGGATTTGTGAGGCAGGACTCTAGGGGTCCTGGAGCTCAGACTCCAGAAGGCCAGGGATGATAACGGGGCAGCACCCAAACCTTCCCTGCCCCTACACCCACTGCTCTGCCCCCCCCCTCCCTCCACCAGCTCCCCTCTGCCGGATTTTCCACCAGCTGGGTGAAGTGCTCCAACGGCCCAAACACAGCGAGGCTGTGGCTTGCAAAGAACTTCAGTAGCTATCGGACCTTTGGGGTCATGAGCCGGAGTCCAAAGGCAGAGCGGAAAGAAACTGGATTCCAGCGTCTTGATTTTTCCTCCCCAGTTGAATCGCTGGCCCCTCACAGCTCGGGGCGGGGGACGTCGCGTTGTCTGTCCCACGTTCTTCCCTCGGTCCCCCGGCACTTAACATGTGGCTGGATATAAACAAGAGGCCGGTACCCACTTGTGAAAAGGAAACGAAAGAAGAAGGCAAGGCGAAGATGCCAGGCGTGCAAGCTGGAAAAACACAAACACCCAAGGCCACAAACCTCAGCTCAGAAAGCAGGTCCCCGCAGCCAAAGCATGTGTTTATGCCTGGCTCTCCCGGGGAGCTTTACAACAAGGCAAGGCGGTCTGTGAGCGCTGGTCACGGGTGCGTCCTGGGAAGGAGCCCAGACCCGTGGTGCGCGCCACCGAGCTTGTGAATTTCGGCTGCCAGAGGCACACGCGTTTGCCAAAGCCAGCGTGGCCCTGCCAGCTTCGGAGCTTCCCAAGAACACACCGACCCGGGCCTCCTAGGCTTCTCCTCGCGGATTAACGGAGCACACCAGAAGGTCGTCCGTAGGGAGCCCTCCGTGTCTTCCTACTTCAAACGCCACCCTCCCTCCTCCTCCGAGTCTTCCTTCCTGAAGTTCTCCCTTTTAGCAAATCCCCACCCACTCTGGCCAGCGACACCAGACAAGTTGGGGGTGGGGAGGGCACAGGCACATTCGTCATCCATTTTGGCTCTTCAACATTCGACCCCCTTCCCTGGCTTGGCGCTCTCTTCTGTCTTAGTCCACGGGGCCACCAGCACAAAGTACCACAGATTGGGCGGCTGAATCACCAGGCATGTGCTGTCTCACAGTCTGGAGGTCTGAAATCGAGGCGTCTACAGCATTGGCTCCTCCTGAGGCCTCTCTCCTTGGCTTGCAGATGGCTGCCTTCTCGCTGCGTCTTCACACGGTCTTTCTTCTGTGTGCACACACGCTTGGCCTCCTTGGTGTGTCCAAACTCTCTCCTCTTACAAGGACACCAGTCAGACTGGATCAGAACCATGGGGTGAGTCTGGGTGGCTCAGTCGGTTAAGCGCCTGACTTCAGCTCGGGTCATGATCTCATGGACTATGGGTTCGAGCCCCACATCAGGCTCTGTGCTGACAGCTCAGAGCCTGGAGCCTGCTTCAGATTCTGTGTCTCCTTCTCTCTCTGCCCCTCCCCCGCTCATGCCTCTCTCTCTCTCTCTCTCTCTCTCTCTCTCTCAAAAGTAAATAAACATTTTTGAAAATTAAAAAAAAGAAACTACCCTAACCCCCTCACATTTTTTTAAAGCAATCACTCTTTAAAGTTTATTTATTTATTTTGAGAGAACAAGTGCGAGCAGGGGAGGGACAGAGAGAGAGAGAGAGGAAGAGAGAGAATCCCAAGCAGGCCCCCTGCCGTCAGCACAGACTCTGACGCGGGGCTCGAACCCACAAACCGTGACGTGGGGACCTGAGCTGAAACCAAGAGTCTGCCGCTTAACCTACTGAACCACCCAGGCGCCCCCCACCCTTCCCTTTCATGTGGTCTCTCTCCAAATATGGTCACTGAGGTGCTGGGGGTTAGGGCTTCAACATGGGAATACGAGGAGGACCCAATTCAACCCACGACACCTTCGTGGGAGTCTGAACAGGAGACAGAGTCTGATTTCCATCCGCCCTGTGCCAGCTTCCTTTGCGCCGGGCCGGGTGTGGGGCTGGGCACTGCCTTGAATGCTCGAGCTCCGAACGTGGGGTCTGGAGCACGTGAGGCAGGCACCGGGGCCGGCTTGGCAGCATGGCAGGAGCGGCCTGACCCTGTTCCTGGCACAGGAGAGGGGGTGTGGCTGGCAGGGCAGGCCATTTCCGTAAATCTGTGCTCCTGGCACACAGGACAGCATCGAGCACACAGCTGTGTCTGGTACTCAGCTTGGCCACAGAAGTTTCCGGTCTCCGCGGCATGGTTTGGGGCATGTCCTTGGCTGCTTGGCCTCAAAATCTGGTTCCCTAGCCCTCGCTATGCTTCTCTGAGCTGCCCAATAGGCTTTCTAGAAAGTTCCTTGTCTGCTGAAAACAGCTACAGCCAGATTCTGTTGCTTGCAACTGAGGATTCTAATACACAAGGGGAAACTTTTCACTTTAGAGGCAGACCTCTATCTGACTTTAAATAAAATAGAGCATAAAGTCCATTTCTATTACAGAACAAAACAGGCCGTCAATATGACAATTAATTGAACTGCATAAAAAAACAAGTGGAGGGGCGCCTGGGTGGCTCAGTCAGTTGAACGTCCTACTTCAGCTCAGGTCACGATCTCGAGGTCCGTGAGTTCGAGCCCCGTGTCGGGCTCTAGGCTGACGGCTCAGAGCCTGGAGCCTGCTTCCGATTCTGTGTCTCCCTCTCTCTCTGCCCCTCCCCCGTTCATGCTCTGTCTCTCTCTCTCTGTCTCAAAAATAAATAAACGTTAAAAAAAATTTTTTTAATTCTAAAAAAATAAAAAATAAATAAAAAGTAAAAAAGCAAGTGGAAGTTTCGCCTCCAAACCACAAAACACTCCCACTCAAGAACTTATGATGACTCCCTATTGCTCAGGGTTTCAAGTGCAAGCTCCCTCGTCTGGCTTTTAAGAACCTCCATCATATATTGATAGCCTCTCTGGCCCATCCCATGGCCTACTGCTGGCATCTTCTGCATTAGAAGGGCCCCCTGCTCAGTGGTGGGCACGCAGCCTTTCACATCAGACTGCAGGCCTGCCGCCTCCTGGCTATGTGAACTTGGCTACTTAAACTTTCTCGGCCTCAGTTTCCCCGTGTGTAGAACGGAGATGACGGCAGTCCACAGAAGGCGTTTAGCTCGACCTCTCAACATCCGTGCCGTCCCCGTACATGCGTCCGAACCAGCAAGTCTCAGGTGTAGTCACAGGAAGCAAGTTCTAGAAACTTGTCAGAGATGCCAAACGGAGGGCCATCCCAGACCCGCGGCCTCGGACGTGCGGGGGGTAGAGCCTAGAAGTCGGCTCCGACAAGCTGTCCGTGGGGTCCTGACGTAGCCTGTTCGAGGACCGCCAGCCACGCCAGGCCAATGCAAGGTGCACCCCCACCGCGAGACGCTGGTTCCAGGGCAGCCGGGGCGAAAGCCGACAGGACTCAAGGAAAAGGTTACTGTGGCCTCGAGAGTTTTGAGGCCTTGTTTCGAGAAAACAAGCCTCTGGGCTCTTTGGTGCAAGCCGCCGGCCGCCGGCCCCCCTCTTCCCAGGGAACGTAGAGGAAACACGGAGGGAGGAGGCAGCTGGCGCATGGAGCGGGCAGGAAGGTGCACGGAGGAATGAGAAGCCCGAGCTGCCCGATGGGCTTTCTAGCAGGTTCCCTAGCCCTCGCTATGCTTCTCCGAGCCGCCCGATGGGCTTTCTAGCAAGTTCCTTGTCTGCTGAAAACAGAGTGGGGGGGAAACCCTGCCAGCAGCCCGCCCTCCTCCCACATACCCAGACGGACAGGCCAGGAAAAGGCCTTGCTTTTCGGCTGACTTCGAGTCCGGTTTCTGTGATGTGCAGCAGAAAACCCCAACGCTTTGCCTTCTAGGGTTGCTACGCCGGGAGATTACCTAGCACGGTGCCAGATGCCCTGGAACACGTGGGACATGTCTCTGGTGGTCATCGCTGACGTCATCGGCCCCTCGGGCCCTGAACACACACCCTCATCTGCTTTCCTAAATCTCCCTCCCTCGTTCCAGCCCCGCCTCCAATGGGACCTCTTCTGCGAGCCCGTGAGAATCCGCCAGGCCTCTCCTATGCAGGTCTCCGCCACCCCCCCCACCCCCCCCACCAGTCCTTGTTGTATCTCCTGGTACCCTCAGTCCCACCCAGTTTGGCACGTGACTCTGATGGCACTGCGTCAACCGGGGCTGTTCATGCAGCTGTGCAGAAACACTACCCGGTCTTTCCTGCCCCGTGGGTGAGGCTCCTACCGTTTTCTCTTCCCAACTGGAACGCAAGCTCCCTGCGAGCAGAGCCCGTGGTTCTTTCTTTCGCTCCTCTGCCAAGACCTGGCACGGTGCTGAGGCTTGGGCAAAGCAAGAGGACACCAGACCCCACGGGAAGGCCCTACCTGTATTACCACGTTTAAGGCGCACGCAGTGCTACGAGGGGATTACGATCTTCTGCCTTCTTCGGGCCACACCAGCGTGGCGGTAAAAACAGCGGCAACAGGAACCTTAAAAAGACTATCGTCTCCGGCTTCCACCTTACTGGGGGTTCCAGCCCATCTCAGAGACCACCCGGATCGCTCTGAGATCCCCCCCAAAGTGCTCACCGGCACTCGGTGGGCCATCCTCCCGGCTCAACCCCCGGCACCTGCCGTCCTCCTGTCCCATCTCCCCCAACCTTACCCCGACTTACTCCACGCCGTCCCTGCCACCTCCCCATAGCCAGGCGTCAGGCCCGTTGGCGTCCAATGTGCCTGGGCCGCTGCCCCGCCCCCCAAGCCCCGGATACACGCGCTGCGGGCCACTGCGCTCGCCGGTCATGCCTTCCCCGCCCTCTGACCTTGACGGAAGTGCTCTGACCTTGACGATGCGCTGTCTTCCTTCTCGCGGCTTCTCATCCCATCGCGCGCGTCACGAATTCCCTTCCGCCTTCCTCTTTGATGATTCCCAAACCAGCAAGGCCTCCGCGGACCCATTTCATCGACTGAGCGCAGTGAAGAAAAGCCACAAACCTCCGCTGCCTGTGCTTGTTCCCCCTGACGCTCGGCGATTGATTCTTCCATTCATTTCCTGCCGCCTGTTAAACTCTTCCAGCTCGTGCGTGCTCCTCCAGAGACGCCTGGCCCCGCTGAGAAATAACTTCATCTGCCCCAACCTCCCAGTGTCTCCGAATCCTCGCCTCCCTCCTTCACGTCCACGTTGCAGACCCTGCCGAAGATCGTGGCTGCTCTCGATGCCAGAGCCAGTCTCTGTCTCCCCCTGTCCCCTGGAGCTCCCGGCCCCCTCTGGATCCTCGAGCTGTCGACTCTGCTCTCCCCCTTTGGCTTCTCCCCCTCCAAAGTCCGCTCCTCCCGCATGTCTACACAGGGCGGTGTTTGTTCTCACTGAAATGAAACCCCAAGCCCTTTCCCTGCACCCCTCCCTCCGCAAGCTTCTGCCGTCTTCTCTGCTGTTCACCACTCAGCCTCCAGAAACCACATCGCCTCCGCCATCCCCTCTTCCTTATTGCCCCCCATTCTCCTCGAGCTGGCCTCTCGCCCACTCTTGTCCCAAAACTGCTTCCTCAAAGGTGAGCAATGACCTTCTTAGCACCACAACCCCCCCCCACCCCGGTTCTTGATGGCCCTGAGCCTGCCGAATAGCATCTCTCTTGTGAGAAGCTTCTCCTGCTGCTCTGCCACGACCCCATGGTATCCTGTGCCCACGTCACCTCCCTGCCTTCCCAGGAGCACCTCCTGCCTCCACGCCCTGCCTTCTTCCCTTCTCCTCCCGTGCCATCCCCCCCCAAACGATCTCCCTCCACCTGCAGTTCCGGCCACCTCTTCTCCCCAACGAGATGGGCCCCCACCCACCTCTCTTGCCTGACCTCCCTCCCGAGCCCCACACCCGCAGACCAGCTCCTTCTGGAGCCACAACCCTGAGGAAGCTGTCTCTCCCTCAAGCCGAGTCGAATCATGTCACCCCCTTGGTCACGGCATTGTATTTTTGGACAGATGATCATCTGGTCTTTGCTTAAATATTGGCAGTGGCGGCAAGGTCCCTATTTCGTGCGATGCCTTGCTCTGTTTTTAAATGGTTATTAAGTAGTTGTTGAGTTCATCTACCCATTGGTCCTATAAGGTAGAGTCCCTTGGCATAACATGCTCGTGTTTTCTCTTCTCTCTCTCATCTGTCCTACGTGTTAGCCAAATTGGACCACTCACTTGGCCCTAACTCGTCCCCCTCTCCTGCTCCACACTCTTGCTTATGCTGATTCTTGTCAGAAACATCTGGTGCCTCAGCTCAGCATTTCCGTCCCTCAAGATGGAGCAGATGCCCGCCCCCCCCCCCCCGCCCCCAGGAACTTCTTACCAGCTAAGTGCCCTTTCTCCCCTCCTGAAACCACAAAGACACTTTGTTCATGCTTCTTATCTGCTCATTTCTCATTCTCCTCATTCACGCATTCATTCTGTGACATTTCTAGAACTGACACCCCGACCCAGACTCTGCTGGGCACTGGGGACAAGGCATGGAGCCCCTCCCTGGAAGAAACATGTCTTCCCCACCCCCCACCCAGGAAAGGCAGGCGTTAAAAATTGGTCACCATAAAAATGTGATGTGTTCAAAAAGGAGATTTCGGGACGCTCTGGGAGGGCACGGCAGGAGGAACTAACTGGGCCCAGGTACGTCTCTGAAGAGGTTAGCTTCACTGAGCCCCCGAGGCCACAAGTACAGCAGCTACCCAGAAAGGAGAGAGGGTGTTGCTGGGTTGGGGGGCAGAACCACAGGAGCAAAGCCCAGAGATAAGGCAGCCATGCAAGGATCTGAAAGGACTTCTCCATCACTGGTATTCAGAAGATGAGCAGGGAAATCGTAAGAGATCTTAGAGGACTTGGGAAAGCAGGTTCAGAATTCTGTTTTCGGGGCACCAGCGTGGCTCAGTCGATTACGTGTCTGACTCTCGATCTCGGTTCAGGTCATGATCTCGCAGTTCGTGAGTTCAAGCCCAGCGCCGGCTTCCCTCTGCCCCTCCCCTGCTCGTTTTCTCTCTCTCTCTCTCTCTCTCTCTCTCTCTCTCTCTCTCCCTCTCTCAAAATAAATAGACAACTTAAAAAAAAAAAAAACGCTGTTTTCACCTGGAAGGTAATTGGAGGCCCCCACAGGACGTTAGAGAAAGGGGGCATCATCAGTTTATCAGTTTCGCAACATCTCTCTGGCGTTCTGCCTTTGTTATGCTTGTGTTTATGGGTCTTCCTTCTCCCACCATTTGGTTTGAACTTTCTTGCATTCAGGTGGATGCCTTTTTTGGCCCCCACAACGCCTGACCTGATGTGAAGGGCAGAGGGGGCGTGGTAATTCATGAACGCTTACAGAACGGACTGGAAAGGAGCTACCTGTAGTGGCTGTCTTCTGAAAGGCGAAAGCTAATGACTGTGTGACTATAGGCTATAAAACCAAAAAGGGCAACAACCAGTTAAGTGAATGTATCTGTTCATGAAAACACATTTGGAGGCACTCCTTAAAACCTAAAGGGGATAAGGGGCACGTTAGTTAACCCTTTGCCCTAGGTGTCTTGGGAGCGGCTTCTATCTGAACTTGAGATTTCAAGGGGCACACACGTCTGGCCCTCCTTTGGGTAAACAGCACCAGACTCTAGACTGGGCAGGGGACCTCTGGGATGGAGGGACAGAAAACGGGCAGGTTTATCCCCTAAATGACTCAGGTCAATGGGGAAACGCTGCCCATATCCCTCACGTTCGCTTGGACGAACTGGCCGTGACAACGTAAAATGATAGCAATGGGGGAGGGAAGCTGAGCCTGGGCGGGGGGGGGGGGTACAGGAACTCTCCTATCTTTGCTTCTGTAAATATAAAAGGAAGCCCCTAAAAAAATATATTTAGAAGCAAGAGGGAGAGCAAATCAGGGACCCCAAAGGAGGGCAGGGCTGCACTTGAGTCCCACATCAATCTCCTGGGCCAGGACCAGCCAAGAAGGGAAGGTGAGAGCCCGGCCCTCACCGGGCACGGGGAGAGCTTCGAGCTGAGTGAGGATAGCACTGCTGAAGCCTGAGCCCACTCGGGGCAGGTGAGCTGATGTGTTCCCACCCGGAAAAGCACCCTGATTAATGTGCAGGGTTGTTTTTTTTTTTTTAAGTGTTATTTATTTATTTTGAGGGATAGAGAGCATGAGTAAGGGAGGAGCAGAGACAGAGAGAGGAAAAGAATCCCAAGCAGGCTCGTGCTGTCAGCGCGGATGAGCCCAATGCCCGGCTCAAACTCACGAACCGTGAGATCAGGACCTGAGCCGAAATCAAGAGATTTACAGAAAAGTTGCCGAGATAGGAGAGGGAGATCCCCTTCCCCCAGCTTCCCCTAATGTGAACCTCCCATTGCCATGGTACCTTTTTTTTTTTTTCTTTAAGTTTCTTTATTTATTTTGAGAGAGAGAGAGCAACAAGGGGAGGGGCAGAGAGCACAGAGCCTGATGCGGGGCTTGAACTCATGAACTGTGAGATCGTGACCTGAGCCGAAGTCAGACTCTTAACCAACTCAGCCACCCGGGGGCCCCTCAGTTAATGTCGAGTGTTGAACAACTTAGCGGATCAGCACCTGTTTACATGTGGACAGAACTGCGCCAGTGTATACGATCGTCAGTTTTTGCATGACTCTGTACTAACAGAAACGAACGAGTGCCTAAACACAAAGATGGGGACAAGGGACACATCTTGCTTACAGAAGAAGTCTAAATAACGTGTTGATAGCACCCACTCTAGGAGATAGAGCTGGGTTAGGCTGCAGTTAGTGATTGCTTCCGGAGATTAGATCAGGGAAAGGGAAAACTAATAACTTCACAGTGAAGAAACCTGGCAAATAAGTGGTCAGGTTAACACGACCCATGATGTCACACGGCCAGCACACACCCCAGACATGCTGTAATGAGAATGGCACGTCATCTCAGTGATGTTCCCATGGCTCCACGTGACCAGGAGGAAAATGTCAGACAAACCCCAATCGGGGAACATTCTAAAAACTGCCTGACCAGCTCTTCTGAAGAATGTCTCCGTCATGAAAAACAAGGAAAGACCGAGATGCTGTCCCAGCCCACAGGAGATGAGGCAGTTGTGACAACCAAATGCAGTGTGGTGCCCTGGACAGAGTCCAAATGGAAAAACTGGTGAAATCCAAAGGAAGTCTGGAGTTTGGTTTGAAAAATGGACTGAGGAAGGGCGCCTGGGTGGCTCAATTGGCTAAGAGTCCGACTTTGGCTCAAGTCATGATCTCATCGTTAATGAGTTCAAGCCCCGCATCAGGCTCTGCGCTCTCTGCCCTTCCCCCCCCCTCTTTCTCTCTCCCAAAAAAAAAAAAAAAAAAAAAAAAAAAAAAAAAAAAAGTACCATGTCAATGGAGGTTCACTTTAGGAGAAGCTGGAGGAAGGGTATCTCTCTACTATCTTAGCAACTCTTCTGTAAGTCTAAAACTAATCCAAAATAAAAACTTTATTTTGAAAACAAGATGTAGAAGAAGACACAAATAAATAGCATGCGACAGTAAGTACTATTTTCAGTTGTGACAATGGCCCATGTTTGTGATTAATGGTCTTTGACATTAGAGGGCACCCTTCTGGAATCCAGGAGAACACCCCCCCCCCC
>NW_024412412.1:31738041-31741051 GCF_014898765.1 Herpailurus yagouaroundi | reverse complement strand
TTTTTTTTTTTTTTCAACGTTTATTTATTTTTGGGACAGAGAGACAGAGCATGAACGGGGGAGGGGCAGAGAGAGAGGGAGACACAGAATCGGAAACAGGCTCCAGGCTCCGAGCCATCAGCCCAGAGCCCGATGCGGGGCTCGAACTCACGGACCGCGAGATCGTGACCCGGTTGAAGTCGGACGCTTAACCGACTGCACCACCCAGGCGCCCCAGGGAATCTGTAGCATTGTGGCGACTTCAAGAAATATCTGAGTTTGTAACTTTTCCGCCGTAGAACTCAGTTTTGAAAGAATTTATTTACAAAACTCCAATTATTGATTATTCTCCATTTGTCCTTCCCTGAAATAAGCATGTTACTGCCATGAAGAATCCAGAGACTCCCATAGAAATCTGGTACATAGCAGGTGGACGATAAGCGTTTGCTTGGTTATATTGGCTTGAGTTGATAAAATTCTAATTAAAAGTGGGAAAACCCCACAATACTTTAAGTTTTACAATGGATAAAATGTTGTGTTTTTTTTCCAGAGGATAAACTGATTTCTGATAGGCCTTTGAAATATTGCCAAGTAATCTCTGAACACTGTTCAAGCAGGTTGCCAAGAGGTGTGAATTCAAACTGAAGCTCTGCTTTGAAGAAGCTCTTCGCCTTTTAAGAATTTTAGTTATTCAGTAGAAGTCACTGAGGTGTTTGGTTAACAAAAGAAAAAATGCATACGAGTCCTTCTTTCATAACAGAATTCAAAACCAATTCTAGGAGGTTAAAGAGTTAAATGTTTTAAAAGGAAAGAAAGAGGAGGAGAAAGAAAGAGGAGGGGGTGAGGAAGGAAGGTCAGAAGGATGAAAGGATGGAGGGAGGAAGGGAGGGAGGGAGGGAGGGAAGGGAGGGAGGGAAGGACAGATTGAAGGAAGGAAGGAGAAGAGGGAGGGAGAAGGGAGGGAGGGAAGAACAAAGGTGTACATATCTGAACATCTGATTTCTGGGTGGGGCAGGGACTTTCTAAGCATAAAAACAAGTTTAAAAATGCCAATAAAAATTAAACTTTGGACTTTTCAAAAACCCTAAAAGGCAAGTAGCCAACTGGGAAGCAAATTCACAACAAATATGGCAAAGGCTGAGTGATATGAATCAAAAAACTCAAAGCATACCGCGAGCAGAATAGACAGTCAGGCAAAGGGAATGCCCAGGAGGGCAGACGCTGAGGCTTCACTCCGCCAGTACAGCTGTCACCTCACGAGCCCATCCTGCACCCGGAGACGACAACCCGACCCCACCTTGCACCCTGAGACTACAAACTGCATTGCCCCGACTCCCTGACGGAAGGTGTTCATCTCAGCAATATGTGTGGGAATATATATGTGAAAAAATATGCAGGCCACCTAAATGCTCACAATTAACGGGAACATTAAGCAAACTCTAGTGCATCTATAGAGGTTATTACATAGTCCTTTCAAGTGATGTTTTAAAACGTTTTTAATAACCTGAGACTAGGGAGATTCCCCAGGAAAATTATCTCCGTGGACATGACCTTTCCCCCACCCTAAGTCCAAAACAAAATCATCTGACCTTCCCTTGAGAATCAAACAAAACTGACATTAACAAGACTGTGAATATTGCCTTTTGTTCTCTGTACTTCTCTTTATTGTTTCTCCTTCTTTACTTAAAGAAGTATTCATTGTCAACAATCCTACTCACCTTGTAATCAGCGATGGGGGAAATACACTTGTTGCCACTGATGTGACGTGGATGGAAAAGAATAGGAAAACCAGATCCGTCCCTCTAGGGTTTTAGGACTGAGGTTTTGAGGCTCAAACCCTTGGAGGGGGAGGGAAGGCGGTGAACCAACAACAGTCTAAATTTTAATTCCTTATTCTTTTATTATTGTTGTTTGAGAGAGAGAGAGAGAGAGAGAGAGAGAGAGCATGCCAGCTGAAGAGAGGGGCAGAGGAGAGAGAGAAGATCCCAAGCACGCTCCGTGCTCAGCGCAGAGCCCGACACGGGGCTCGATCCCAGGACCCTGACATCATGACCTGAGCTGAAATCAAGAGTTGAAGACTCAACCACCTGAGCCACCCAGGCTCTCCTAATTGCTTGTTCCTAAACCAGACGATTCAAGACCCAGGGCCCTTTCTGGATAGAAAGACAAATGAATGAAAATAAACAGTGGGTAGATAGATATGTAGATAGACAGACACAGATAATCAAATATGACAAGATATATGCATACAGTTATATATATATATATATTAAGATATTAGAAAACAGTTTTTCTATCAGCACTTCAAATAAGATAAAAAGTTATAGTTAGGTTAATTAATAAGCTTCTAATTTTTGCCGTAAGTGCAATTATAAAATATTTCCTGATGTTTCCCCATCATGCTTGCGAAAGCGGAGATGAAGGTTTGGTGTGAAACCTTTCACTCTGCCCCAGGCACAAAACAAACGGGGCTCTGACACGATTTGAATGAGGGTAGACTACCACTCACGGACGAAGGGCCAGAAGCTGAGGTCATATCTGGCATGGAAAATAATAGGAATAAAGGTCAAGCCTCCCAGCGCCCAGAAGCTTCCGTGTTATTTAAATCAAAATGCTTTTGTAAATGGTCTTGCTCAGAGAGGAAGCGCGTGTAGTTTAGACCCCAAAACACCGAGTGGAAGTCTTATTCTGTATAGTGCATACGTTGAGTATGAAAACCAGGACACCAAATTCCCATGCATGTTAGGATCTCAACTTTCCAAACTAAGAAAAGCAAGGGTGCATCCCTAACGAGCCAACGAATATAGACATTGAACACCACAGTTGATGTTATCACAAAAAGAGAGTGCGCCAGCTACTGTCTGACTCCCGATGCACTAAGCAGTCTTGCCAAAAATGTCAAAACTGACTCTCATCACGCTTCTAAACTCAGCTACCAACTGGCAGGGAATCAGAAGCCACCGTAAATGACACGATGGAGGTGAAAAGAGCAGACGCCAGGATTCAAAAAAAAAAAAAAAAAAAAAAAAAA
>NW_024412412.1:31727979-31737941 GCF_014898765.1 Herpailurus yagouaroundi | reverse complement strand
CACAAAAGAAGGGAGGAGATCTTCCAGATTACAATAGTCCTAGGGGCGCATAAACCAAAGACTTGCACTTTGGACAAAGAGAGAGTAAGGAGGATGGCCTTCCTAGAATAAACAACTATAAAGCTTTCCACTGACCAATATATTCAGAGAAATGAAAGCTAAAATAATTCTTTAAATTAGACACCACGGTCCGGGCGCCTGGGTGGCTCGGTCGGTTGAGTGTCCGACTCTTGATTTCAGCTCAGGTCATGATCTCACAGTTTGGTGAGCTCGAGCCCCATGTCAGGCTCTACGCTGGCCGTGCGGAGCCTGTTTGGAATTCTCTCTCTCCCTCTTTCTCTGCCCCTCCCTGGCTTGCGCTCTCTCTGTCTCTCTCTAAATAAACAAATAAACAAACAAAAAAGTTGGGAGTCTAATGACCTTCTCCTTGAACATGCGCTGGATTCTACGACTTCTTCAATAACTAGAATGTGGCAAAAAAAAAAAAAAATGTTATGTTAGTCATGTTTTTTATTGTATGATGTTTTGACATCTTGGAGGCCTGGCTGGCTGGGGAGATACTCCTCCCCCTAGGGCTAGCTAATTCCCAAGGTCATACAGCACTCACTCAGAAACATGCCCTTCACATGGAGACCGACTGCTCCTGGGGCCGTATCCCCAAACACCTTTACCTCACTCTCTCGCCTTGCCCTAGATGACCCCAGCGCCGGGTTCTGGTCAAGGGGAGATCACTGCTGATATTCTGCAAACTCTCCCATCCTAAGCTATTGTCCCTGGCCTACCTTGCCTTCCCTGCAGAAAACACAATAAAAGCCCTCGGCCATGCTTCCCCCTCGCTCTTGCTTCTGCCTCTTGGCCAAACCTGGTGCTTCCCCACGTCACCCTGCATGGCGTGGCTCGCTTCCTTCTCTCAGAAACTGTCAGGAATGAACTGTTTTCAATGGCGTTGATCTCTCCGTGCCATCGCTCAGTCACCTCCGTAAATTAAAATCCTGTGGATACAATCACTGATCCAGATATGCCGCAAAACCTCCAATGCGAAGTCATAAAGGGCACCTGGTTTTCTTCTCCCCTGGGATGCTCACTCTTGAGACCCTGGGAATCATGTTGTAAAAAAGCCCAGGCCACCTGGAGAGCCAGCCCCAAGTGCTTCAGCTAATAGCCCCAGTTAATGCCCCAGGCAAGAACCAGCAACGACTGCCAGGCAGATGAATGAATGATCTTTTAGATGTTTCCAGGCCCCAGCTTTCAAGCCCTCTGGCTGAGCTCCCAACATTGAGAAGCAAAGACCAACCATCCCCACTGTGTCCTGTCCAAGTTCCTGACCCGCAGAATTCATGAGCATAATAGGCATTGCTTATGCTTATGCAACCAAATTAACCACAACAGAGAGTGGCATACTTTGTAATATGCAAAATAAACAAACAAATTAAAGCAAAGCACGTGGGAGTGGCTCTGGGGCCAGGCAGTGGGTCCCAGCTGGGAGGGACCTTCAGGCGAGTGTCAATGAAAGTGCCAAGGGCCTCGGAAACACTGTGAACAGAAGTCCAATGCCTCTTGAAAACCTCGTCAGTAAGCTTCCAGAGACATGAAGGAAATATTATTGGAAATTGAAGATCAAGGACTTTGCTGTATATTGGTGGAAATTGTTGCACCAATGTTGCCTAGGGGAATGTGTAAAATATAAAGTATACCTAATAATCTGGATGCTCTATTTAAGGAGAATTCCAGGTAGGGATTTGGAAGTGCTTCCTGGATTCTTCGAGCTCCCTGTAGTAAAATGAGGGAGGAGAGAGATGGGCCGAAAAATGTATAATTTCATTTTTAAGTGAAATTTGTAGAAAATGTGAAGGATTCAGAATTTACTAGGTTAAAAATCTATTTCTCATTCCCCACATTTTCAAAGTTCTCAAATTTGCAAAGGGCATCAGAAAAAAGGACCAAATCCAGTGTGGGATTATAGGATTATCTGTTAAGACCCTAGGAAGACCTAGTCACCTCCAGGGACTATTCAGTGAGACCAAAAGCTCTCTGAGGATCCTAGGAGCATACTACAAATATTTGCCTGTGACAGTAAAGTTTCTAAGAATTTTAAGGATGTTGACCCTCTGCAGCCTTACAAAAAATCTCAAAATAGAGAAGACTTTATCTCGATGAAATTTCAGGGTATGACTTTTGTCTAATGTGACCTCTTCTAAATTCATAGAAAGGTCACAAAGTTTTAAAGACAATTGCAGTAATGAAAACACTACCAGTCTGAATCAAAAGAGACAGAGACAGGGGCGCCTGGGTGGCTCGGTCGGTTAAGCGTCCGACTTCGGCTCAGGTCATGATCTCATGGTCCGTGGGTTCGAGCCCCGCGTCGGGCTCTGTGCTGACGGCTCAGAGCCTGGAGCCTGTTTCCGATTCTGTGTCTCCCTCTCTTTCTGCCCCTCCCCTGTTCATGCTCTGTCTCTCTCTGTCTCAAAAATAAATAAACGTTAAAAAAAAAAAAAAAGAGAGAGAGACAGAGACAATACGTACGACATGAGACAAAGCCCGTGGGCCTCCAAACTACTCCCAACAGGAAGCAGCTAAAAACACTACAGCTGCAAACGCTGGGCATTTCTTCTGAAAAAGAATGGATGACGTAGAGGGCAGAACAAAGAGGTGGAGGGTAGAGCAAAGAGCCACGGAGAACCATTTCCCAGACAGAAGGCCCAAGACCTGATCAGGAAGCTGGAAACACGTACCTGGCTGGATTTCAGAATTGCCACGGACCAGGTACTCTCGTGCGCCTCCTGCGTCTTCTCTTCTAAATATCAGTGTGTGTAGTACTTATCAGGTCTGTTCCACCACCATTTGTTCGGTGTCGGGAGGCAGATAACCTGTCCCTTTAGTTCACAGACCTTCAGATGAAGATATGACTGGCTGGACAGGAGGCGTCCACTCAAGGCGCCCCGTCCACGGCTGGATCTGATGCAGGTGGTGCCATCCTAGACATTGAGACCGAGCCCGGTGCCATCAAAGGATGAGACTTTGGGAAGCCATAGGGAAAGAGCGAATATATTTTACATGTGAGAGGGATGAACTGTGGCCAGAGGGCAGACTGGAGTGAAGTCTCCAAAAGGCCGACAAATCCTTCTGGTCCCATAGTTCTACCTTGATGCTCTTTCCATAAAAGGGTAGAGTCCAATTCCCTTCCCCTTGAATATGGCCGGGGCTTTGAGGCAGCCGCCTTGACAAGAAGAATGTGCAAAAGATACACGGAGGGACTTCCAAAGCTAGGTCATATAATGGTAGCTAAGCTTCCACCTGACTTTCTTTCAGATGTTCATCCTGTAAGTCAGACCCTCATACGGTCACAAAGCCACATAGAGAGGCCATGTGTTGTTCCAGCTGAGAGACCCAGACAGCCAGAAGCAACTGCCAGATATACAAATAAATGAGCCTCTGGATAATTCCAGTCCCTGGGATTCAAGTCCTCTAGCTGCGTTTCTGGACATGAAAGAACAGAGACAATTCATCCCGACAGTGCCCGTCCAAATTCCTGACCCACGGAATCCACAAGCACAATAGATGTTTGTTTATGCCACTACGTTCGGGGGTCATTTGTCAGGCAGGTGTAATAACTAGAACAATCACAGCTAATGGAATTATGCTGTTGTAAGATATTTATATAATTAATGTGAAATAATGTGATATTAACTCTAAGTAGTCGACAGGTGAATGATGTATGTTGTGAACTCTGGAGTAACCACTAAAACAATTTTTAAATTTCTTTTTTTTTTTTTAACGTGTATTTATTTTTGAGACAGAGAGACACAGAGCATGAAGGGGGGAGGGGCAGAGAGAGAAGGAGACACAGAATCGGAAGCAGGCTCCAGGCTCCGAGCCATCAGCCCAGAGCCCAACGCGGGGCTCGAACTCACGGACCTCGAGATCGTGACCTGGCTGAAGTCGGATGCTTAACCGACTGCGCCACCCAGGCGCCCCACCACTAAAACAATTTGAATACACCAAAACGTGTAAGTAAAAATCCTAGCAAAGAAATTAAAATGGAATAGTACACAAAATTTGGATTTATTCAAAAGCAGGCTGGAAAGGAGAGACAGAGGAACAAAATAGATAATAGATTCAGCAAATAAAAAACAAATAGTGATTTGGTAGACTTCAACCCATACCGTGTCAATAACACCATTAAATGTAAACGGATTAAATAGTTCCATTAAAAAACAGATGTTGTCGGACTGGATTTTAAAATCAAACCAAATACAAACTGTCGGCAAGATAAAAGCGTTCACGTATAAACACAGAGATAGGTCATATAATAATGAGGATGCTATTTTTGATGGCTGACTGCTGAAAGATTACAAGCCCCACCTTCTTTCTTTTGTCCCACATGCAGGCAAGTCTATAAGAAAGCCCGCAGGTCCCCTCCTTGGCACTGCTAGAAGCCAAACCACATAAGCCCCCCACTCTGGCCTTCCCTCTAACCACAAAAAAACCCAATCCACATGCCAATCGCCTTCCTCCTTCCCTCAAGACAATCAGGACCGGCATGTGTCTACTCTGTTTGCCCCAGAAAGTCCCATAAAGAAAGTCATAAATCTTTTCATACCCTCTTGGTGTATATGGCATCCTCAGTCTTTACATTCAGACCTATTTGGGATGATTGACTCCCTGGGACAGCCGCAAAACAATTTTGGTGGATGTGCAAAATGGAAAAACCACATTGAAAACAGTGTAAGAGTTTATATAAGCTTAAACATACAGATTCCCTATGAAAGTGTAAAATTTCCCATTATTAGATATTTGCCCAAGGAAAATGGAAAAATGTGTCCATAAAAAGACTTGTGTAAAATATTTTATAGCAGCTTTAACCATGTGTAAATATTATGTGCAATTGTAAATTTTTGTGTAAGTGTAAATTTTATCTCAATTTTTTTAAAAAGGCATACCAATCTCGTATCATGTCTAAACTTTACATGGATCCAGGTTGTCATTAAATTGTCATGTACGTGGATCCATGTTGTCATTGTTGAAGTAATTGGAAATTTGGACACTAACTGATATATGATAATACAATGGAATTCTTGTTTTTTATAGATGTGATAATGGTAATGTACTTATATATTTTTTAAAGAGTACTTATTTTTGGGGGCGCCTGGGTGGCTCAGTTGGTTAAACATCTGACTCTTGATTTTGGCTTAGGTCGTGGTCTCGCAGTTCATGGGATCAAGCCCCACCTCAGGATCTGCGCTGACAGCTTGGAGCTTGCTTGGGATTCTCTCCCTCTCTCTCTGTCTGTCCCTCACTCTCCCTCTCTCTCTCTCTCTCCCAAGATAAATAAAAGAAAAAAACAGTACTTTTAGAGATACCTCCTGAATATTTTTGGATGAAATAAAAAATAAAGTCTATCAGAAAAACCGAAAGAAAGCACCATAGAAAAAAAGACTGGAAGGAGCTATACGATTCTTTGGATGATATGATATCGGGTGGTTTTCATGCTTTCATGTTCTTTCAAAATCTTCTACAAGAAGCATATGCTGTTTTGATAACACAAAAATAAATAAACAAAACTAAAATTTAAAAAGCAGAGGAATAGACTAGAGTAGAAGTCACTAAACTTCTTCTGTAAAGAACCAGGTAGTAAATATTTTAGGCTTTGTCTGCCACAATACTGAGCTCAGTCGTGCAACGGCAGCATTGACAATATATAAATGAATGGGCATAGTTGTGTTCCTATAAAACTTTTTGTTTGGGCAAAACCGGACAACTGGGACATTTACATGGATCTAGCTTAAAAATAATTAATTAATTTAATAGAAACGGCAGGGGGGAAATGCCTAAAAGCTGGCAGGAAGATTAAAAAAACAACAAAACAACAACACGGCAAGCTCAGGTGTGACCAGGTGAAGCATTAACGTTGGGAGGGTGGAACACGGCGACAAGAGTTCGGTGGGAATAACAGAGCCACAGTCGGAACAGAGTGGTTGTTCCGGGAGATGATCCCAGAAGCACCGCAAGACCAGCTAGTGACTAAGGCTCTTCGTCCGCCTACCACAGAGGAGGGAACTAGCAAGAGCTAGACAAGAAACCGGGACCGGGGGCCAAGTACTTTTGCTTCATACCAAGACCCTTCTTCTTCAGGGAGCTGGGAGCCACAGGCAGAGAAATTGGGAAAACTCTGGAGAATGACCTAAGACAGGATCCCAATAGGACGGATTAGGTCAACGCTGGGAGAATGGAGCCCTGTGCGATGGAGCTTGGTCTGGCACCCTGGGCTTGCTCCTCACACGGTGGGTTGGATGCCGGGGGTGAGGGGGTGGATACCATTCCTGAGTTGGGCCCAGATCTAAGAGTGGAGATCAGCAGTGGACCTAGTAGCCAGGAGCCGGGAAAGATAAAGCCCAGGGGACTGAGGTAGGGAATGACACCATTTATCACTTGGGTAAATGTGCCAACGATGAGCTTAAGACTAGGCCTCAAGAGGAAGAAAAATGTAATTCTGGAAGGAGACACAGCATAAAGGGGAACTGGAAATATCCGTGAGAAGAAAACCTCCCCGGTGAGTGTCGAGTCCTAGAAGAGTGAGTAATGAAGTCACGAGGGACCCAAAAGAGGAATCTGGCAGGAGAATGAGCCCAGTAATTTTAGCAGGAGGATAGGAAAGAGAGAGAGAGAGAGAAAAAAAAAAAAAATGGAGGATAGACATCAAAAGAGCCACGAGTTCTCTTCAGCTCTAAAAATCTCCCTCGTCTGAAGCCATAATCGGTTTGCCCACAATTCAACATGGCGTTTTGAGATGCTGCAGGGTTTTGATTGGTTGATGTTCCTTCCTTTTTACGGCAATCCCTTTCTAAAGCATGTGGGATTACTACTTGCAAGGAGTATCTCCAAGCCATTGAGTGCAATGCATTTCCCAGGTTTCTGATGAGGAGTTCTGGTCAAGCTAAGTATGACAGGAGATGCAGTGGCCTACCAGGATCCTGAAACATGACATCTGCTTGTCCCGTTTGCCTGGGTTTGGGCCTAAATTCCCAGCTCCCACGCCTTTCACCTCATTTACCCCCAAGGCCCGTGTCCTGCACTGAACCTAGCCTGCCTGGCTGTGTTCCCAGTGCCTCTGTCTGCTCTCATCATTCCTCTGAGTGTCAAAGCTCACTGCTTACTTCCTGCCTTCCCCAGCTTCTGGAGGGTAATGTCACGAGGGTACATGTATTCTTGTAGCTGCAGCCACATGGTGACCTGATACCTGGAATCTCTAGCCTTCAAACACCGTCACTGGACCGGACACCCAAGTTTTGATGCTTAGAATGAAGCCTAAGCTTGCCATGCATCTGGAACGCTACGACTTATACTGCATGTCCAGATTTGGTGGAATGGCCTCCATCAATGGGCCGGTGCTCCTACCCAAATGGTAACCTATAGCTGAGGAAATGGAGTGTCATCAAAACAGCTCACCCCCACCCCTGCCGTCTTGCCTCCTTCCAGCACGCTTTGTTCTGGGTCTCGTTCAAATCAGGTTAACACGGGATTTCACTTAAATAAATGGTCTTGTTTAAGACACTTGAGAAGTCCCGATTGTTCCCAATTTTGTAGTCACTTCTGAGGATAAAGAATGTTTTCAGAATAATGAACAAATGCAACTGATAGAGCTGTGAGCTATTTTTTCTGATGGGTGGCACTCAATGTCATTTCAGCCCAGGGTGTTGGCAAAAGAGTGCCTCCTAGGGGGAAATAAGCTGTGTATCATAGAGGTGCAGGAAAAAAAAATGGAGGACAGAATGATACCTTTTACTGATCTTAGAAATGTTTGGAATCTCACGAGGACAAATTAACCTGCTAAAAACAGAAAGTAAGGTGAATCTCTTGAAGATAGAAAATCATTTGGGTGAAACTATCTTGGCACCTTTTTGGAAAGAATATATGAATATGTTTTCAGGTAGACGCTCAAGTACTTTTTTAAGATATATTATTGAACTTCATACTCCCTATTTTTAGACAGATGTGCAAATAACAAGTTAGAAACTAATAATAGTTCTTTACTGAAGGAAATTGGATCCCATATATGTCAGGGAATCAAAACAATCTAGACTCAGTCTCCTACGTTCTATGGCTTCCATACAGCAAATATTCATGCTCATAGGGATGAACCAA
Source organism: Herpailurus yagouaroundi (assembly GCF_014898765.1). NCBI lineage: Eukaryota > Metazoa > Chordata > Mammalia > Carnivora > Felidae > Herpailurus > Herpailurus yagouaroundi. The sequence goes on along the minus strand of NW_024412412.1, from coordinate 31,729,799 downwards.
AGAAGTTGTTCTCCAGGAGTGCACGTAAGAGCCCCTTTTTAAACATGAGAATGTATTTTTAAATTCCTGGGCTCGAATTCCAACTCAGATTCACTGGTCTGGATTGGGGCCCAGAATTTGCATTTTTTTTTTTTACAAGCACACTAAGTGATTCTCACGCACATGGTCTCTTAACAGGCTTGAAGAGATGATTTAAGACACCGTAAAAGGCCACCAGTCTTCTGAATCATTAAAGGGCAATGAAATTATGTGCATTCAAATGTATTTGAATGCTTGGGAAGCGAGTAACCCCATGTGAGTCGCATGTAATAGCTCTGTGCAATCAGCATACTTGATGATAGAAAACAATTCAATACCTGAGCATGTTGAGTAACAGGTAACTCACTCCTGGCAACCACTTTTCTGATTTCAGTCTCTGGATCCACCTATTTCGGATATTCCATATAAATGGAATCATATACATTATGCCACCTCTTATGCCTGTCACCTTTCACGCAGCAGACTGTTTTTGTGGTTGATCCATGGAGCAGGTAGCAGTACCTTCAATCCTTGTTATAGCTGAAGAATACTCCAATATATGGATATACCACATTTTGTTTGTGGATTTGTTTGTTTGTTTGTCCATTCACCTGTTGATGGACATTTGAGTTGTTTCCGCTTTTTGGCTATTGTAAATAACATTGCTATGAACATTCATATACAAATCCTTTTTTTTTTTAAGTTTATTTATTTGTTCTGAGAGAGAGAGAAAGCGAGAGAGCGAGCGGAGGAGGGACAGAGAGAGACAGAATCCCAAGCAGGCTCCAGGCTGCCAGCGCAGAGCCCAGTGTGGGGCTCAGTCTCATGAACCACGAGATCATGACCTGAGCTGAAATCAAGAGCCTGACACTTAACCAACTGAGCCACCCAGGCACCCTCATGTACAAATTCTTTCTATAACAGCTATATCATATTAGAATCCTTCCAATATTTAATTACTTCACATCCTTACCAAAAGTTGTATTTCCAACCCCTCTTTTTTTTTTTATTATAGCGTTCTAGTGGGTATAAATTGGTTTTCCTTGTGCTTTTGATTTGCATTTCCCTCATGATTAATGTTGGTGAACATGTTTTCATGTTTTTGTTGGCCATTTGTATATCTTTTTTGGAGAAATGTCCATGCTAGTCCTAGGATCATTTTTAAATTGGGCAGCTTGTCTTTTTGTTGTCCTGTTGAGCTGTAAGAGTTCTGCATATATTCTGGGTATCAGACCCTTACCAGATATATGATGCACAAATATTTTCTCTCATTCTGTATGGGGCCTTTTCATTGTCTTGATAGTGTCTTTTGATGCACAATTTTTTTTTTAATTTCGATGAAGCCTGATTTATCTATTTTTTTTTCTTTCATTGATTTTGCTTTTGGTGTCATACCTAAAAATCCATTGCCAAATCTGAGGTCATGACAATTTACCCCTATGTTTTCTCCTTGGAGTTTTATCATTTTGTTTTTACATTTAGGTCTTTGATCCATTTTGAATTATTTCTTGCATACGCTGGTGGGTAGGCATTGGAATTTTTGAAAGCTTTTGTAATGATTCTAATGACAGCCGAGGTTGAGAATCACTGCTGTAAATAACTGAGGAAGAAAGGCTGGAGGACATCTGCATATGTCTCTTTAAAGAAATTGTGATGAGAGGCGCCTGGGTGGTTCGGTCGGTTAAGCATCTGACTCTTGATCTTGATCTCAGCTCAGGTCTTGATCTCAGGGTCATGAGTTCAAGATCCATGCTGGACTCTGTGCTGGGCGTGAAGCCTACTTAAGAAAGAAAGGAAGGAAG
>NW_024412412.1:31684198-31727969 GCF_014898765.1 Herpailurus yagouaroundi | reverse complement strand
AGAAAGACAAGAAAGAAGAAAGAAAGAAAGAAAGAAAGAGAAAGAAAAGAAAGAGAAAGAGAAAGAAAAAAGAAAGAAGGAAAGAAAGAAAGAGAAGAAAGAAAGAGATGGAATTAGGCTGAAAGGCAAAAGCTGGTACTCTCTGATTGGTCAGTTCTATGACCGTTCATTCATTGAATAGATATTTTTAAGTGCTTACTATGTGCCAGACACTGTTCTAAGCCCTTCAGGAAAACTGAACCAGACGACGTTCCAGTTTGCATGCCACTCAGGGCAGAAAGTAAGCACATCAATTTCAAATGACAGCTATGAAGATAGTCAAAGAGGACAAAGGACAGGCCATGTGATAGCATGAGGGGCGAGGATGGGCAGTGTGGCACAGCAATCATATACATTGGCCAGGGGGTAGTGACATCTGAGCTGAGGCCTGGGTCACTAAAAAGCTGGGCAAGTGAACACCTGGGGGAAGAGCATCTCACACTGAGGCAAAGGATGGAGGGCCACACATTCTTTCCCCCTCTTCCCATTGACTATTGGGATCTACAAATCTAGCTGAATCCTCAGTCTATCGGGGCTTCGTGACTGCCTGGACCAATTGAATAGAGCAGGACTGATGCTGGGCCAATTTCCAGACTATAAAAGACGAGTAGCTTCCACTTCTTTTCTCTCGGGGCCCTCATTCTGGGACCTCTAAACCACCAAGTGAGCAGTCAGACTCCTGAGAAGGGCCCAGCCTTCTGGAACCTTCCAGAACCTTCCAGCTATCCCTGCCCAGAGACTGACATATGAGTAAATTCATCTTAGACCTGCCAGACCGGACCGGCCACCGGCTGAATACCAGCACGTGACTCACATCAAAACCATGAGGAACAGAAGAACTGCCCAGGTGAGCTCTGCCCCAATTTCTGACCCACAAAATCATGTTAAATAATAAAACGGTGGTCGTTGTAAACTGCTAATTTGCAGGGTAATCTGTTACACAGCAACAAATAACAGGAACGCAGTCCAAGGGGATGACAGATGCCAACATTCTGAGGCGGGAACAACTTTTGCCGTGTTCAAGGGACCCAAATAAGGCCAGTATGGTTGAAGCCAAAACAAGGATGGAGGAGAGGGGCGCCGGGGTGGCTCAGTCGGTTGAGCGTCCGACTTCGGCTCGGGTCATGATCTCACGGTTCGTGAGTTCGAGCCCCGCGTCGGGCTCTGTGCTGACAGCTCGGAGCCTGGAGCCTGCTTCAGATTCTGGGTCTCCCTCTCTCTCTGCCCCTCCCCCGCTCATGCTCTGTCTCTCTGTCTCAAAAATAAACTAAAACATTTTTAAAAATTAAAAAAAAAAAGGATAGAGGAGAGTAGCAGAGGGTGTGAAAGCAAGCATTGAGCGGGGACAGACAGCATGGTGCCAGCGGCCATGCGGTGGGTGGACACTGAAAAGATCTTAGCAGATAAGTGCTATGGCCTGAATTACAAAAGTTCTATCTGGCTGCCAGGTGGCAAATGGACAGTAGTGGGGCAACGGTGGACAGAGAGCGTCCAGTTAGGAAGCTGCTGCAACTGGTGATTTTTTCCTAGTTGGGAATTTGGCCCTGCGCCTAGAAATTTACCTTGCAACACTGTTGCCGACTTCCCGACCTTTGTTCCAGGTTGAGCAACTGGACCTCTGCCTTATTTCTGTAACTTGTCCTTGCAGGACAAGTGGTTCTACCAGTGGTGCCTCTGTCTTGCTCCCCAGTGTCCCGTGTTAACCGAAGCGGGAAGGAGGGGACTCTCCACCCTCCTTCTGTGGGTCCTTGCGTGTAGAAGAAGCCCCCCTGGTGTGCCCCTGGGGAAGAGGGTAACTCATTGGGAAATTAACATGTCGAGCATGCAAAGCTCAGCTCCTGCAGGAGTCCTGCTCTGCTCTCTACCATGTGAGGAAATCGCCCTGTCCCCTGTAGAAGAGGCCCAGGGGACCCGGGGCCACCAGAAGTGGCCAAGTGTTCCTGTGACCTGGGAGTAGGTCTGCCTTATTCCAGGATTCACATTCAGACGCTCCCTCCCCTTATGGATATGAGCCATTCTTCAATATCAGCTTCAATCAATAAGGTGACATTTTGCCTTCTGTCGCCCGATTCCTATCTTTTAATTGTCAAAGGGTGGAGAAAAGGGCCCTATTTACTGGGATCCTAAGTACACCTAAGATCCTCCATCAATAATCTGCCCGGGAGTCAGGACCCTTGCTTTGCTCGCTCGTGCGCCCAGGAATTATCTGCCCCAGATTATTATCTGTCCATCATCATGGACAGATAGGATTATCTGTCCATCATCAACTGGATGTGTAGCTGGACTTTCACATATTTCCTGTTTCTAGACTTTTCCATTGCCATTCGACAGCCACCTGTCCCCAAGGCTGCCCATATCATGTCTGGTTGGATTTCTCAAACTGCGTGGCCCCCTTCCCAGTCTGTCACAGGCCACCTAACTCTGGAACTGGGCAGGGACTTCCTTCCATTACCATCGACTGGGCCTGCTCCATTAGGTCTGTCCCTACATGAACTGCAGTAGCTCTGTTTTAGTCACACGTCTGAGCCCCCCAACCCCCACCCACAAAATCCACGGCCTGTTGACCTAGTAGCTCCCGACTTTACAACACGGATAAAAGAAGACAACAGTGTTGAGAGTTTTAGCATTCTACCAGAACCTATCTGTAGGTCATTGGACTAGTTTCTTAATCTCTGTGCCTCAGTTTCCTCATCTGTGAAATGGGGGTAGCGATTATAGCATCTACCTATTTCTGTGAGAACTGAAATAATGCCCGCAAATAATTGGAATAATGCCATGCCTCGCACATCATAAGAGCTTGATAAATATTAGCTGATACTGGGCAAGCCATCTCCTCGGGAACATTCAGAGTTGGTTTCGAATACGAGTGGGAAGAGGTGGTAGGAGAGAAGGAGGTCAAGAGCTATTAAGAACAGAAATTTCCCACTAGTAGGGCGCCTGGGTGGCTCAGTAGGTTGGATGTCCAACTTCGGCTCAGGTCATGATCTCGAGGTCTGTGAGCTCGAGCCCCGCGTTGGGCTCTGTACTGATGGCTCAGAGCCTGGAGCCTGCTTCCAATTCTGTGTCTCCCTCTCTGTCTGCCCCTCCCCCGCTCATGCTCTGTCTCTCTCCCTCTGTCAAAAATAAACGTTTAAAAAATTTTTTTTAAATAAAGAAAATAAAAATAAAGAAATTTCCCACTAGGATCAGAGGTGAGTTCATAGAGACCGGGGGCTGCGGCTTTTCATTTTTTGTATCTCTGACACATAGCGTGGTATTTAGCACACAGCAGGCGCTCAATAAATGGTTGGTGAATAATTCCAACGAGCATACGCCAAATGAGTGGACCTGACTGGGGAAAGTCACTTCACAAAAACTCCAGGGCACATTTGACCAGACACGTGTGCCTTCAACTCCTCTCTCTCCCTCCCTTTTCCCTTCTGAGATCAGTGAGGGAAGACCCAGAGCTTTCTCCTGCCTCTCCTGGTCATTGCGGTCCCGCATTTCCAGATCTGGGCTGGGCCCAGCCTGTGAGGCCAGCGATCTGCCCAGGACGTCAGCCCCAAGCCGGGCACCTCCTCGTGGGGCACCGCAGGCAATGCTCTGTTCCTGCAAGGCTGGGGCAGGCATTGTATTGAGGAGAAAACCAGGGAAATAAGGAAAATCTGCCAGGTCTTCTAACTTGGGGACTTGGTGCCATTTTGGGGAGCAGGTGTGGCAGGGAGAGATAAGGACTGGAATTTGTCATTTATTGATTGATTGATTGATTGATTGATTGATTTTGTGATTGAGCACGGGAGCCAAGGGAGGAGCAGAGAGAAAGAGGGAGAGAACCTGAGGCTGACGGTTCAGAGCCTGATGCGGGGCTTGAACTCACGACCTGTGAGAGCATGGCCTGAGCTGAAACCAAGAGGCAGATGCTTTACCAGCTGAGCCACTCAGGCGCCCCAAGGACTGGAATTTGAATTGCTATCGTGCTTCCCTCTGAAAGCACACTGGAGTTTTTTCTGTAGAGCCCTTTGTCCTTCGAGGTGGCAATGACTATGGTGAACTCAGAATGGGTGAATAATGAAGCTCGTCCTTTCTCACTGGTCCCCGTTGGACTCGAGCTGCCCTTTCACCAACAATGCCCACTGTTTGATATCAACAGAGGCACGAACGTGTGGATAGAGAACATCGAGGCGAGCATCTCAGGCTCTGACTTCTCACCTCTACAGCCAGCCCACGGCTGGGGGGCTCTCAACCATCCCCTGCCCTTGCCCCGTGTCTGCCTCGGTTTCCTTCTCTTGGAACCCAGAGTTTGTCATACACCTGCCATTCCCTCTGTCTGGGTGACATTATGAGCGTCGCTGGGGCGGGCAGAGGCAGGAAGCAGTCTGGCCTGGGGTGCAGTGAGGATACACTGATACTGCCTATTTTGAGTTATGTGCCTGGTCTCCTCATCTAGATTATTTCCTCCCGAGTGCTGTTCCGCCCTGCCTCTACCTCCTTACCGTGTGAGGTCCTGGAAGAGGGCTTACATCCAGATGATAAGATCTGTCTCAACTGGGAAATCCGTACCCTCAATTCCGCACCAGTTTTGCAGTCCCCAAGCCCTTCACTGATGCCTCTCCCAGTTCCTGATCTGAGCATGCCTCTTTCTTTCTTTCTCTTTCTTTCTTTCTTTCTTTCTTTCTTTCTTTCTTTCTTTCTTTCTTTTTCTTTCTTTCCTTTCTTTCCAAAGAGTGTGTGTGTGTACGAGCAGGAGAAGGGCGGAAAGAGAGAATCCCAAACAGGCTCCGCGCTCACCACGGAGCCCGATGCGGGGCTCGTTCCCACAAACTGTGAGATCATGACCTGAGCCGAAGCCAAGAGTCGGATGCTTAACCAACCCAACCCACCGGCGCCCCTGAGGACGCTTCCTTTCCCCAACTTCGTGGAGGTGTAGCTGGTATACAAAAAAAAAAAACAAAACAAACAAACAAACAAAAAAAACCTGCCTGTAATCAGTATACACAATTTGGTGAGTTTGAACATAAATATGCGCTCGCGTCACAATCAGAGTAAAAAACGTATCCGTCGCCTCCAGAGGTTTCCTCATGTCCCTTTGCTGTCGCTGTGGGTTTTGTTTTGTTTTCCTTCGGCTTTGGGCTAAGAGCACTTCACGTGAAATTTACCCTCTTCGCAGATGCTGAAGTGCACGCACTGCCTTACTGTTACCCATCAACCACCGTGTTGTAGAGCAGATTGCTGGAACTCGCTCGTCTTGTAGAACTGTAACTTTATACCCGTTAAACAACGACTCCCTATGCCCCCCACCCCCGCCCGTGCCTCAGCAGCCACCGTTCTGACCTTTACTGCTACCCGTGTGGCTATCTTAGCTGCTTTGTATAAGCGGAAACTGGAGTACTTGTCTTTCTATGACTGTTTTACGTCCCTTAGCATCCTGTCTTCTGGGTCCATCCGTGTTGCAGTAGGCAACAGCACTTCTTCCTTTATAAGGCTGAATGATATCCCATTGTGTGTATACACCAGTTATTCTTTATGCTTCCATTTGTCAAACCAAGCCTGCCTCTTGCTCTCATGTCTGGAAGTTACCCCTCGTCCCCATCACCTGGTGGGGGCAGAGACAGGAACATAGCCCCCGCCCGGAGCAGGAGCCGAACAGGGACTTTCCTCTCAAATGCTGCCAGACAACAGAGTGGGCTGGAGGTCGCTCTTTGCAGACCACTTTTGGAAGTAGGGGCGCAGCGTCAGAGGCGAAGGCCAGGCGCGTCATCTGGGGGTCTGCTTCCCTTGGCAAGTTGTGGCCGCAATTAGAGGGTCGGCTCCTCTCCTATGGGTCAAGGTCACAAGCCACAGCCATTGGTGGAAACTCTACAGCTGCCATTAGGACCCAAGTTTGAGGGGGAAGCTTATATTCCCAGGGGCCCCAGACTTTCCTTAGGCAGAATCTGGTTAAATCAGCTTGGATTATGCTAGAAACCCTTGTCCATCTTTATAAAGACTTTCTTCTACGGATACCTGAACTCCTTCATTACGTTTCTTTCTTAATTTTTGTTTGATTGTAAACACCAAAGAGATACAAAAGGGCAGAAAGAAAGGAAAAAAGCGTCCATCATCTCACCAAAAGGAAATAATTTCTCAGTAGGCCCTTGTTTTTCCCTTCTTTCTCTGGGTGCGTTGTTTTATTCAATTAAGATTCTGCAGTGTACAAAATTATACATTTTAAACTTTAAACACCGTTATTTTAACTCTAGAAATAATATGTATTTACTCTAAAAAGTTTGAAGAGCTTTTAAAATGCAAAAAGGAGAGTAGCAATCATTTGTGTTCTCCCTTAAGGTCTATTTTTTCTGCCTGTTCCAAATATTGCTGTCTCACATCTCCTAAATATTTGTATATGCGACCACCAGTATGTTTCATGTTTGTTTTTTCTTTTCACCTTTTGATCTCTTTCAGTCATTTCTCCCACGCCCACCCTTAAAATCTACGTTAATCGTATCACATACACTCGTTTTTAAGTGGTTAATAAGGAAGATTCCCAAGTCCCAGGATGGGCAATAATAGAAATAGGGGTTAATCGTGTAGGACATGTGTATTTAAGTCTCTAAACTAAGATCTAAAGAGTGGTTGTCTCCTGCTGGTAGGATTTGGAAGTGGTTCTTTCCTCTTTTCACTTGTCGAGTTTCCAAATCTTCCACAATGAACACTAATTTAATAATAAGGGGGAAAAACACAAATTATTTAAGTCCCAGATAATCGCGATTCACAGGTGTGTTTCGAGGTTTTCTTCTCTTGGTTTACCCCACCGCTGAAACGCTTCTTTTTCCCTCTTCTAACTCTTTTCTGGAAGCCAGTCTTTGACAAAGATGCTGGCAGCCTCAACATGTCTAAGGTCTGCAGAAAAGGGAGGTGGGTACTGCCACAAAAAGTCCATTGTCTCAGGGATGGGTCACTCCAAAGAATCGGGAGGGCTTGATGTCCCTCCAGGGACACAGTGGACGTTAGGGTCTGATGCTGCCTCCACACCCAACCCCAGGAAGGGGCTCGGATGCTGGGAGGACAGGAGAGGGGTCAACAAGGCCATGGCATGAGAGAACAGAGGGCACAGAAGGAGGGCACCGAGGGAGAGTAAGCGTTTAGATGCCTAGGAGGAAAGAGCTCTACAGGGGTTAGTGGGTGACGATGGGATAAGTAAATCAGTGTTTTCTAGCTCTGGGCTCCAGCAGTCTGCAATAAAGGAATAGTATGGTCACTAAATTGGTCCACAATATTAAGAAAAAGAGGATCATGGTGACCACCAGGTGGCACATTAGTTTATCAAAACTAATACAAATACAAATAAATTATATTGGCAAAAGAATAGACGGATCAATGGAACAGAAGAGAGATCCCGGAAATAGACCCCAAGATCAATAGCATCAACTGATCTTTGGCAAAGGAGCCAAGACAAGGCAATGAACACAGGCACAAAACTATAAATCTCCTAGAAGATGGTATAGGAGAAAATCTCAATGACCCTGCATTTGGCAATGAATGACTTTTTAGATAGGACACCAAAGGCATGATCATGAAAGAAAAACTTGATGAGCTTGACTTCATTAAAGTTAAAATGTTCAAGGGGCACCTGGGTGGCTCAGTCGGTTGAGTGCCTGACTCTTGATTTTGACTCACATCATGGTCTCACAGTTCATGGGATCGAGTCCCATGTCAGGCTCTGTGCTAACAGCTCAGAGCCTGCTTGGGATTCTCTCTCTCCCTCTCTCTCTCTCTGCCCCTCCCCTGCTTGCTCCCTCTCTCTGAATAAACATTTTTTTAAAAATGTGAGGGCAACGTGGCTCCGTCGCGCAATGGATAGCGCATTGGACTTCTAAAAATGTGAGGGCACCTGGGTGCCTCAGTCAGTTAGGCCTCCGACCTCAGCTCAAGTCATGATCTCACAGTTTGTGGGTTCAAGCCCCACATCGGGCTCTGTGCTGACAGCTGGGAGCCTGAACCCTGCTTCGGATTCTGTGTCTCTGTCTCTCTCTCTCTCTGCCCCTCCTCCATTCTCTCTCTCCCTCAAAAACAAAATAAACATAAATAAATAAATAATTTTTTAAATGTTAAATTAAAATGTGTTCTGTGAAAAACAATGACAAAAGAATGAAAATACATGCCAGTGACTGGGAGAAAATATTGATAAAGGACTGTTACCCAAAATATACAGAGGACTCTTAAAATTCAACAATAAGGAAACAACTCGATGAGAAAATGGGTCAAAAACCTTGGCAGCCACCTCACCATAGAAGATACACAGAGGGCCAATATGCAAACAGAAAGATGCTGCACATCCTATGTCATTAGGGAAATGCGAATTAAAGCAGCAGGGAGATGCCACTGAAGGTCCCATAGAATGGCCGAGATCCAAAACACCGGGAACACCGAGAGATGGTGAGGAGGCGAGGCCATAGAAACGCTCGTTCGTTGCTGGGAGGAATGCAAGATGTTGTGGCCACTTAGGAAGACCGTTTGGCTGTTGCTTACAAAACTACACCTTCTCTTACCATACAATCCAGCAGTTGGGCTCCTTAGTACTTACCCAAAAGAGGTGAAAGCTTGTGTCCACACGAAAACCTGCACATGGATGTGTATAGCAGCTTTATTCATAATTGACTAATCTTGGAAGCAACTAAGATGTCCCTCAGTAGGTGAATAGATAGACCGCGGTACATCCAACAATGGAATGTCAGTCAACGCTAAAAGGAAATGAGTGGTCAAGCCATGAAAAAACATGAAGGAACAAACCTTGAATGCACATTCCTAAGCCTGTCTGTGATCCCAACTATATAACGTTCTGGAAAAGGCAGAACCACAGAGACAGTAGACATAGCAGCAGTTTCCAGGGGTTGAAGGAGGGGAGGGACGAACAGGCAGAGCAAAAAGGAATTTTAGGGCAGTGAGAGTCCGCTGTAGGATACTGTGATGGTGGATACGTGTCACACATCCATCCAGACCCATAGAATGTACAACACCAAGAGTGAATCCTAAGGTAAACTATGCATTTGGGGTGATTATGATGTGCCAGTGTAGGTTCAAAAATTGTTAACAAGGGGCGCCTGGGCAGCTCAGTCACTTAAGCATCCAACTTTGGCACAGGTCATAACCTAGCTGTTCATGGGTTCGAGCCTCGCATCGGGCTCTGTGCTGACAGCTCAGAGCCTGGAGCCTGCTTCGGATTCTGTCTCCCTCTCTCTCTCTGCCCCTCCCCAACTCACGCTCTGTCTCTCTCTGTCTGTCAAAAATGAATAAATATTGGGGCGCCTGAGTGGCTCAGTCGATTAAGTGTCCAGCTTCAGCTCAGGTCATGATCTCACAGTTTGTGAGTTCGAGACCCACATCGGGCTCTGTGCTGACAGCTCAGAGCCTGGAACCTGATTCGAATTCTGTGACTCCCTCTCTCTCTGCTCTTCCCCTGTTCATGCTTTGTCTCTCTCTCCTTCAAAGATAAATAAACATTAAAAAAATTCTTTTAATGAATAAATGTTAAAAAAAATTTTTTGGGGGGCGCCTGGGTGGCGCAGTCAGTTAAGCGTCCGACTTCAGCCAGGTCACGATCTTGCGGTCCGTGAGTTCGAGCCCCGCATCGGGCTCTGGGCTTATGGCTCAGAGCCTGGAACCTGTTTCCAATTCTGTGTCTCCCTCTCTCTCTGCCCCTCCCCCGTTCATGCTCTGTCTCTCTCTGTCCCAAAAATAAATAAACGTTGAAAAAAAAATTTTTTTTTAATTGTTAACAAATGTACCACTCTGGTGGAGGATGTTGATAATGCAGGAGGCTGTGCATGTATAGGGGCAGGGGCCAATGAGAAATCTCTGGATCTGCCTCTCAATTCTGTGAAGCTAACTCTAAGAAAACTAAGCCTTGGGGTGCCTGGGTGGCTCCGTCGGTTGAGCATCTGACTTCAGCTCAGGTCATGATCTCATGGTCCATGAGTTCGAGCCCCACGTCGGGCTCTGTGCTGACAGCTCAGAGCCTGGAGCCTGCTTCACATTCTGTGTGTGTGTGTGTGTGTGTGTGTGTGTGTGTCTCTCTATCTCGCTCTCTCTCTGCCCCTCCCCCATTCATGCTCTGTCTCTCTCTGTCTCAAAAATAAACATTAAAAAAATTTTTTTAAAAACTAAGCCTTACACTAAAAGTCTTTAAAAATAAAAAATCAAATTAATGAAAATACAAATAAATAACTTCTGGAAGATGAGGTTTTTATGCAGAAAATTATTATCTTGGTCTGTGCAACTCTGCTCAGAGGAAATCGGGTAGGGGAGTGCTTTTCCCCCCAATTACCTTAGCCCAGAGTTCCAACGTGCAAAATAAAGCCATTTTTAGATAGACTATATCAGTTTAGGTTATTACTTCTAGTGGTCATAACAATAGTAACAAGACAAAACATGCTAATCGGGGGTTGAAGGACAGGAAGCAAGAAACCCATTTCCTGACCCTGGGGAGGAGTTGAAGCAGAAGGAGAATGGTTTAGGAAAGAACCCACTGGCTGAGTTTCATCCCCAGCCTGGAGTCAGCTGGAGGCATGCAGTCCTTACGGATTCCTGAGTTGTTGTTGTTGCTTTTTAAGTTTACTGGGGGCGCCTGGGTGGCGCAGTCGGTTAAGCGTCCGACTTCAGCCAGGTCACGATCTCACGGTCTGTGAGTTCGAGCCCCGCGTCAGGCTCTGGGCTGATGGCTCGGAGCCTGGAGCCTGTTTCCGATGCTGTGTCTCCCTCTCTCTCTGCCCCTCCCCCGTTCATGCTCTGTTTCTCTCTGTCCCAAAAATAAATAAAAAACGTTGAAAAAAAATTTTTTAAGTTTATTTATTTATTTTGAGTGAGTTGTTGTTGTTGCTTTTTAAGTTTATTTATTTATTTTGAAAAAGAGACAGTGCAAGTAGGGGAGGTGCAGAGATGAGGGACAGAGAGAGAATCCTAAGCAGGCTCCACACTGCCGGCACAGAGCCCGACATGGGGCTCAAACTCATGAAACTGTGAGACCGTGACCTGAGCTGAAACCAAGAGTTGGATGCTTAACTGACTGAGCCCCCCATGCACCCCCATATGGATTCCTGAGTTCGAGCCTAAACCAAGAAAGTTCTTCACCTGGAGGTTCTTCTAGTAGGATAACTTTACCCATGCTTGAATTCTTAATTCTGATTGATCTTTAAGTTGACAGCATTAAGAAATTTTTTCTCAAGACGACACGGTTAGTCTATTTTGTGAGCTCTACATACCAAAGAGTATCTTTGCATCTCACCAGAGGCAAACTCAACAATATAAAGAATTCTCAGAATGCCACAGCTGCTGATACTTTGTTTCTCCTGACATTCAATTCTGCAAAAGAGAAGTCTGTAGCCAGTGGACTTCTGTTCCCTTTTAGGATATCAGTTTTCAAGTCCAAATTAATACATGAGATATTTTTTCACAATCCTTATCATTCAAAACCTTTTCCTGGAAGTGAGATGCTCTTTTCAAAACTTCACTTTGAAACACAAGATTCTTTCTTATTTACATCCTTAATGCTCTTCCCCCCCCCCCAAAAAAAAGCTTTCCTCAAGTTCATCTTTGATTCTTGCTTTTGAGTCGTTCTCTTTCTTAAGGAGCCACCATGAACTTTGGGTTGGATCTCCCAACTCTGTCGTCCACATCTATTATTTTAATTAGCCTTCACAAAAGTCTTTTTTTTTGCTTCTCAAGAACTTTTCCGATTTGTTTCCCACATCGTTGATTTAGCTCATCCGCTATGTCGGCTCCAAACTTTGCTGCTTCGTGTGGTTTTAATAATGCTCTGATGACCTTCCTGATCTTCAGCTGTCATCAACGGCAATTGACCAAAAATTCTGACTCCATTCAACTTACGCAGTAAGAAAATTTATTCTTTCACATAACAAGGATATTAGGACTATGTTACATAGCTACTAACTCGATCTGCATTATCATCCACTCCGTCTCTGCTGATCTCAAACGAAATCCTCGCCCACATCCACTGCCTATTTCTCGGATTTAATTCTCAGTCGAAATACATAAAAAGATATAATCCTGGAGACCTGCCCCCCAGGCCTTCCTGACTTTGACTATGGCCTATGGTATTTCCTTGAGGGAACTTGATTGTTCTTCCCAGGATGCAGCAGGATGCAATGTGGTTCTCCCCAGCGTCAACTCATTCTCTCTCTCTTTCTCTCTCTCTCTCACACACACACACACACTCACACACACACACTTCCTGTCCATCTTTGAGAGCTACCTTCATTGTATAGATGTGCTCTGAACTGTAGTAATATGAGGCAAGGATTGAGAGAGTAGAATGGCAATGTATCGTGGCTGGCTCAAAGAGCAGCCTTAGAGAGATGGCTTCACCATTCTTTGGTTTGGTTTAACTCTTGAGGGCTTGTTGTTGTTGTTGTTGTGGTCGTTGTTTTAATTTGAATTCCAGTATAGTTAGCCTACAGTGCTATCCTAGTTTCGGGTGTCCAATGCAGTGATTCAACACATTCCACGCATCACCCGGTGGTCATCACAAGTGCCCTCCTCAATCCCCATCACCTATTTCACCCACCCACCCCCATCCCAAGCCTGGAGGTTTTGGTCCAGAATAAAGACGAAGAGGCAAACATCCTTTTTTCGTGTGGGCAGCGGACTGAGCATGTGTGGTTCATTCATTGACTTTCAATGTGATTCCCTTGGCCTTGTTCTGCATAGACACCCCATTCCAAGTTCAGGCATTAGTCTGGTTGACAGTACTAGTTTATGATGATTAGCAAGTTTTGGCCTTTTTCTGCATCCACATATATACAGATATCTTTATCTGAACTTGCACTATTCAGAAAGCATGCTGCCCTTCGCAAAAAAAAAAAAAAAAAAATTGAACCCCAAACCCACTTTCCAAATTTAAAATCTATAAGAAGTTTGCACAGGGGTGCCTGGGTGGCTCAGTCAGTTGAGCGTCCGACTTCGGCTCATGTCATGATCTTGCGGTTCGTGAGTTCGAGCCCTGCGTGGGGCTCTGTGCTGACAGCTCGGAGCCAGGAGCCTGCTTCAGATTCTGTGTCTCCCTCTCTCTCTGCTCTTCCTCCGCTCATGCTCTGTCTCTCTCTCCTTCAAAAATAAATAAAAACATTTTAAAAATTAAAAAAACAAAAAAAAGAAATTTGCACACCTGAACCAGTGAGGACATTAAGGAGCCCTGAGCCCGCATGACAGGATATAATGAGCTGCCTCCCTCCTCACCCCCTCCTAGGGAGGGATCCTTCATGGTTTCCATGTTAAATTCCCCAGGGCACCTGGGGGCACTAACAACCTGGGTCCACTGAAGACAGAAACTTTAATGCTTTGGACATATTGTTTCATTATTGACTTACACCACAGTACATGGCCATTGCGTGGTGTAGAGGGAAAACATAATTAGCTCAGTAATGTTACATACGTACCCCTGAGTTCATTAGCTGTTATGCAATTGAGGCTTCAAAGCACTTTATGTTATTTATAAATTCTTAACAGGGTTTTGTATAGGTGTTTAAGAGTATCTTAGTGAAGGCTTTTTTGTTCTTTGGTTTTTTGTTGTTTTGTTTTGTTTTGCTTTGTTTTTTTAGAAAAAAAGACAGTGGAGGTTTTGGATGACTAGGGAAGCACCATTATTTTTCCCTAAAACAAAAAAAAATTAGGCTCCACTCTCTAAAAAATTGTTATTCAGCACATTCTCAAGAAGTAGATTTAGATATCAAGGAGTGGCCATATTTCAGCGGGAGGTGGGACCTCTGTCAAGTGCTCCTGGCCACTGGCATTTTCCCTCCCTTCTCGACCTGCTCTTTCTTTCTTCTCCCTTCTTCCTTCCAGAACATTGCAGATGGATGTGGCCCAATTCTCTCTCTCTCTCTCTCTCTCTCTCTCTCACACACGTGTGCGTGTGATTTTCATGCTACAAACAGCACAAGGAATTAAATAGCATTAAAGAAACGAATCGATCTTCCCTCTCTCGAAATTCTCCCGGCCTGGCAGCTGGTAAAGGTTGCTCTCACGGCCATCATGTGTCAGTGATAACTGAAATGATCTCATTATTCCCTCATCAAAATAGGATTTTCTCACATCACCATTGGCAGAAACTGACTTCTCAAAAAAAAAAAAAAAAAAAAAAGGAAATTGGGCTCATCTGACATCTGATTTATTTTTTCCGTCAAATATCCACGCTTAGACCAAATATATTATTTTTGCATCCCCTTTCCAACGCCCCTAAAAAAAAACTTCTGCCATCTTATTCTTGAAAAATTATGGATATAGATGGGGCGCCTGGGTGGCGCAGTCGGTTAAGCGTCCGACTTCAGCCAGGTCACGATCTCGCGGTCCGGGAGTTCGAGCCCCGCGTCGGGCTCTGGGCTGATGGCTCAGAGCCTGGAGCCTGTTTCCGATTCTGTGTCTCCCTCTGTCTCTGCCCCTCGCCCGTTCATGCTCTGTCTCTCTCTGTCCCAAAAATAAATAAACGTTGAAAAAAATTAAAAAAAAAATTATGGATATAGAAAAGTTATTTGTTTATGTATAAAACATGTGACATCATTTGTCAACCCAGGGAATGGCAAACTATAGCCTGTGGGCCAAATCCGGCCCACTGTTTCTGTATAACCTGCAAACTAAAAGTAGTTTTTACATTTTTAAATTGTTGCGGGGGTGGGGGGGGGGGGAGATCAAAAGAAGAACACTTCATGACATTTCTAAATTATACAAAATTCAAATTTCGGCGTCCATATTATTAATGGGGACTCAGTCATGCCCGGGTGTTTCCGTACTGTCTGTGGCTGCTTTTGCAACAACAGCAAAACGGAAGCGTTTTAACAGGAATCAAGTGGTTCATAAAGCTGAAAATATTTCCTATCTGGTCCTTAGGGGGGAAAAAAATGCCACCTCCTATGTTAGCCCATTAAAATAAACAAAGAAAATGGGGCACCAGGGTGGCTCAGTCAGTTAAGCATCCGATTCCTGGTTTCCGCTCAGGTCATGATCTCGCGGTTTGTGGGTTCGAGCCGCACGTCGGGCTCCATGCGGACAGCTTGGATTCCGTGTCTCCCTCTCTCTCTGCCCCTCCCCTGCTCACACTCTGTCTCTCTCTCTCTCTCTCAAAAATAAACATTAAAAAATTAACTAAAAAATAAAAAAGTCAAAATATTTACTTGCATATTATTAGGATACATTACACTATTAGTGAGCAAAGCACTGCATACCCCAGCGTGTAAACCATCTTAACGAAACAATCCAAGGAATAATCACCCTCTCTCCTGATGTTATTTACCTACAAAGAAGCTCAGAGACGTCCAGCAAAAGTTGGTCAGTGAAAACCTTAGAGAAATCGGAAGAAATCATGCACATAGGGGTTGAAAACTCTGCCCAGTGTATTTCGAGATGCCAGAAAAGTCTACATCTTTGCTCTCTGTAACTGTCACTCCACTCGTCCTTGGAGGAGAAGAGGCTGGAAGTTGGTGAGGAAGCATGTAAATATACCTCAGTCCTGTTTGGGTTTCTTTGATCTCTCCCAGGTAAAATCATCTCACAAGATTTCTGCTCCCCACCCCACCATCTGTCCTTCAGCTGTTGCAGGAAAACGTTTACTGGAGCTTAGCCACAGGAGGAGAATCTCAGACCAACGTGTGGATCCTTATGCAAGAGTCGAAGCTTCTCATCCCACCTGGTCATGGGCGCCCTACTCACGCCTTTCCTCCCAACTCTGCCATCTTGGTTCTTTTTTTTTTTTTTTAATTTTTTTTTAATGTTTGTTTATTTTGGGGACAGAGAGAGACACAGCGTGAGCAGGGAAGGGGCAAAGAGAGAAGGAGACACAGAATGTGAAGCAGGCTCCAGGCTCTGAGCTGTCAGCACAGAGCCCGACGCGGGGCTCGAACTCACGAACTGTGAGATCGTGACCTGAGCCGAAGTCGGACGCTTAACCGACTGAGCCACCCAGGCACCCCTCTGCCATCTTGGTTCTATCTGGCCCTCACTGGTGTTGCAAATGCTCTGAATCTTGACAAGCATCCTCCTTCCCTCCCTGGCCTGGCTGTCCACCCATGGCCTCTGCTATAGGGTCCCACCCACCCTGGATGGCCCCATAGCAAGTCTCCTGGCTCTCAATTCAGCTACCTTTTACATTCTCCACCAGGAGCACACAAGACCATCGGGACCCTTTCTGTGCCACATAGGAGCCTAGAAACACTGGCAGGGTGGGACTACCCCTGTCCTTTGTCTGTCTAAATCCTTCATTTAGCCCTTTCTAACTGACCATGGCACCATGTTGGATGTAGCTAGTCTCTGGGACTTGACATTTCCTCAGCCTATGGCTGGAAAAACAAGGCAAGCCACTGCTCTGGGAATCCCCCAAGCTACCTCGATGTTTCTACCACGGCCTTCCTTCCCCGGAAGGAGCCAGGACGCGGTGTCTGATTATTTTACCTCCTCTCTTACTCCTGTTGTCTGGTTAGCACTTCCCTTATGAAATAACCTGAGCTCTCACTACCTAAGGCTTATATGTCTCACTGCCAGCTTTAACTTTCCGTATATAAAGAGAGCTTTTAAAATTCAGAAAACAAACATTTTTTTCCCTCCATAAAGCCTGGCTTTCAAAACTATAATTTCAATATGGCGTCAACAAAGTCAGCTTTTGAAAATTAAAGCTCTTCAATGGCCTTTTTATTCCTGCCACTACCCCCCCCCCCCCGCCTTCCCTGCAGCTTATGACTTCGCATTCATGGAGGAAGGCCGTGGGGCTACATGATTTACAGGGGTATGAAAAACATGTCAGTTTAGTATTTCCAAATATTATTCCTGTTACCTTTGCTAAATGAAAATTCTTTCTAAACATTTTCATTCTGAAAAAAAATTATATACCTCAGCAGAATTATACCTTGTACCTTATATTACACCTCATATTACATTATGCCTTACACCTTATATTACAGTATATCAGATATTATACCTCGGCTTTGGACTAAGCTGTTGAATTAGTTTTCTCGGGCCGCCATCACAAAATCCCACAGACTGGGTCGTTTAAACAGCATTCATTTATTCTTTCTCACAGTTCTGGAGGCTGGAGGTCTAAGAGGCCAGCAGAACTGGTTTCTCCTGAGGCCTCTCTCCTTGGCTCATGGACAGCCATTTTCTCGCTGTCCTCACATGGTCTTTCCTCCGTGTGAGTTTATGTCTGTGTCTTAATCTCTTCTTCTTGTAAGGACGTAAGTCAGTCATATTGGATTAGGGCCACCCTGGTGACCTCATTTCGACTTGCCCACCTCTTAAAAGGCCCTCTCTAAACACAGTCACACTGGGGGTCAGGGTTTCCACATATGAATTCAGAGGGGGACACAATTCCAACCATAATAGTCATCGAAGCCAGTATCAAATGAAGATTTTATGGTTTTCCTGCAAAAGGTACATTTTCTGCATAAGGAGTACAGGAACACAGACTTTAGTTGACAAACGTGGGTCGATCCCATGAATTTTTGCTCATATGACAGATTCTGGATAGTGTCTGAGCCCAGGGTCCTCCCAGGTAGCAACAGTGACACAATCTATTTCAGAGCAGTGGTGCTCAGCCCTGGCTGTCCCAGAATCACCTCGAGAGCTTTAAGAACAATGATTTGAAGCAGGGGAAAAAAAAAATCCACTGTCTTGATGACTGTCACCAGAGTTCCTGTTAGGGGAGAGACATCTCTGTCTCTTTGCGTGGAAAACATGTTGCCATACAAAGGGTGAGCAGGGGACAGCCTCTGAGGGCCCAGATTAAAAGACTGGGGACAGGGGCACCTCGGTGGCTGAGTCGGTTAAGCTACGGACTGTTGATTTCGGCTCAGGTCATGACCTCGCAGTTCGAGAGTTCGAGCCCCGTGTCTGACTCTACCCTAACAGTATGGAGCCTGCTTGGGATTCTCTCTCTCTCTTTCCCTCTCTCTCTGTCCCTCCCCCACTTGTGCTCTCTCTCTCAAAATAAATAAATAAAGTTAAAAATATGTATATATTTGAAAAGAAGACTGGGAGAGAAGCAGTAGCTAACTGCTGTGCGTAAGAAACAGACAGAACCGGGGGACACAAGTGAACAAAAGAGGAGGGAGGGGAGGGCGAACGGCTGGATGACAGGGGAGGAAGGTGGAGCCTGAGAAAGAAGGCACCCGAAGGAGAACCCTAGTGCTAAGTGGATGTTCCTCTGCTGGGGCTGCCATGACGCTGGGTGACTTAAACCAAAGAAGGGTATTTCTCACAGTTCTGGAGGCTAGAGGTATAAGATCAGAGTGTCGGCAAGGCTGGTTCCTTCTGAGAGCCATGAGGGAGAATCTGTTCCAGGCCCCTCTCTCGGCTTGGAGATGGCCGTCTTCATGCTTCCAGGGCGTTCTCCCCGTGCGTACCTGGTTCCAAATGTCCTCTTCTCATACCAGTCATGTTAGATTAAGGGTCCACCCTAATGACCTACTTTAACCGATTACTTCACATTCTAAAAAGGCGAGGATTCCAGCATATCTTTTTTGGAGGGACACAACTCAGACCGTGTCAGTGGGCCAAAGAATACACAGAGATGTCTAACATTCAAGGCACAGCTGTTTGTGTTCTAGGAGTAAACCTCTATTTCCTTGCAGTAAAAAAAAACTCTGCAGATTTAGAGGCCTGACAGCCAAGAGCGTCCTGCCCACGTCCACCCTCCACTGCCAGCCAGGAGGTGAGGGAGGGTGATCAGAAGCAAAGCGGAGCTTCCCACAGTTTAGCTGAGAGCCGCCCACAAAGCACCTGTGGCGAGGCCCAAAACTTTTTTCCCAAAAAGATCATCTTGGAAAGAAGGGAGATGGCCATCAGACCGTTAACTATAGGCAAGCAGTCAGGCCTCACCAGCCCTACGGAATCAGAATCTGAAGAACCCAAGGGTTTCTAACCAACCCCCCCAAGATGAATCTGATGCCCCGTTTTAGAACCACTGTAGTCACCTATGGCAGAAAGGGTCAGGATCACGCTTGTTCTCTCCAGAAACGTTTAGCCCTATCTTGCCTAAATTCTATACCCTTGTTACCTCCCAAGATATAGAAATCTCCCAGGACTGACTAATACTACAGCTGACCCCATTTTCAAAATGGCAGCCAAGGGGCGCCTGGGCGGCCCAGTCGGTTGCAGCATCCAACTTCGGTTCAGGTCATGATCTCGCGGTCCGGGACTTGGAGCCCCCAGTCAGGTTCTATGCTGACAGCTCAGAGCCTGAAGCCTGCTTCCGATTCTGTGTCTCCCTTTCTCGCACCCGCCCCCACCCACCTCAAAAAGAAATAAACATTAGAAAAAAAAATTTTTTTTAAATGGCAGCCAAAATTATGGCTGAATTATTTGGGGGAGGGAACGTCATGTTTTTTAAAACCCACACCAGCCTCTCTGCTGATTGAATAGTTTCTCATAAAGCCTTGCGAGGGGATTTAGGCAGGTTTTAGAGACGACTCCTACTGCGGATCATTTTTGCAACATATCCTTTGACGGACAGGGGACCAAGTTCTGCCTGACACTTTGTGCTGCCCTCACTGATTCTTGCTTAAAGAAACGATGCTTGAAAAGAGGTGGGCAAGCTGAGCAATCTCTATACTGTCAGGATAAACAAAGCTAGACGGAAGAGGTAAGGACAGATTCTCATCAGCAAAATGATATGACTGCAGTAGGGAAAAAATTGCAGCAGGAACAGAGCTTAAGTGAATCTTTATTTGCGCCGAGGTGACTAGGTGTTTTAAAGGGAGAATGAGGGGATGGAGAAGGGGGTAGGGAGGGGCTCGGTAGAGCCAGGGAAATAAAAAGTTACAAAAAGCAGGAAGGAGGTCGGTACCTGGGTTTGCTGACTGGCACTTAGCCCCTCCCACAGATGCTGGGAATTGGGGCCCTATCTTCAGGTATCGACTGGAACAGTAAATGGGGGGGGGGGGACAGTCTTGAGTTTTCTCACGCTTTAATTTTTCTCAGATTTTAAAGGAGGCTAGGGTCATCCTAAAGGTGTGGCCTTGAGCTGTTAAAAACTACATTAGTGTTTGTTCAGGTCCAGGGCCGGGGTTGAGGCCTGGAGGAGAAAAGGGCTCAGAAGAGTCTGGCTAAGGTTTGGTCAAGGAGAGAGTCTTTGTCAGGCTCTAGCTCCCGAGACTTGTCCAAAGCCTTGCACCTGTGAACATCAGAGCAGACAAGACTCTTTTTTTAATTTTTTTTTTATTTATTATTTTTTTTTTTAAATTTTTTCAACGTTTTTATTTATTTTTGGGACAGAGAGAGACAGAGCATGAACGGGGGAGGGGCAGAGAGAGAGGGAGACACAGAATCGGAAACAGGCTCCAGGCTCCGAGCCACCAGCCCAGAGCCCGACGCGGGGCTCGAACTCACGGACCACGAGATCGTGACCTGGCTGAAGTCGGACGCTTAACCGACTGCGCCACCCAGGCGCCCCAAGACTCTTTTTTTTTAAAGACCAGCAGGGTTGGTAACGGGACTCTGTTTGAACCTCTTTGGTGTTTTTAAGTTTACATTTAAAGAGCACGGCAACGCCAGAGAGATGAATTGGGTGTATGGCTGCAGGCATATCATATGGAATATAAGAGGCAGACTTCTGCTCTGTTAATGGTGTGGGTATGTTACTATGAACCAGAAGCAGCCTTAAAAACAACTGAACTTGTTTAAAAAAAAAAAAAAGTAGCAGGGCGGTGGGGGTGGGGGTGGGGGGTGCCTGGGTGGCTCAACAGGTTAAGCAACTCACTCTTGGTTTCGGCTCAGGTCATGATCTCACAGTTCGTGAGTTCGAGCCCCAAGTCAGGCCCTGCACTGACAATGCAGAGCCTGCTTGGGTTTCTCTCTCCCTCTCTCTGTCCCTCCTGTGCTCTCTCTCTCTCTGTCTCTCTCAGAATAAATAAATAAACTTTAAAACAACCTGAACGTGCTCCACAAGCCAGAACATTAGCTTGGATATTATAATTACAGTGTGAGACAAACAAACAAACAAACAAACAAAAAACCTCTGCATATGCTACTGTATATGATATCCTCAACATGACAAAATTGTATAGATAGAAGATGTTGCTGGTTGCCAAAGGTTGGGGATGGTAAGGAGGGAATGACTACCAAGGAGCAGAAAGGGAGATAACGTGGTTTCCATGTTATTCCTTTATGGTGGTGGTGGAAACATTCTAGATCTTGATTCTGAGAGTGTTTATAGGAATCAACACATGTAATAAAATGGCCCACAATGATATAAACCCATTGTACCAAAATCAAGTTCCTCATTTTCATATTGTACTATCCCCATATAAGATGTAACCATTGGAGGGCTCCTGGGTGGCTCAGTCGGTTGAGCTTCCGACTTCGGCTCGGGTCATGATCTCACGGTCCGTGAGTTCGAGCCCCGCGTCGGGCTCTGTGCTGGCAGCTCAGAGCCTGGAGCCTGTTTCGGATTCTGTGTCTCCCTCTCTCTCTGACCCTCCCCCATTCATGCTCTGTCTCTCTCTGTCTCAAAAATAAATGAACATTAAAAAGAAAAAAGATATAACCATTGGAGTCACGCAAAGACAAATAGCGTATTATTTCACTCACAGGAGGCAACCTAGGGAAGTCAAATTCATAAAATCAGAAAGTAGAATGGTGGTGGCCAGGGGCTGGGGGTAGGGATGTAGGGAAATTGTTTTTTAATGGATACAGAGTTTCAGTTTTGCAAGATGAGAAGAGCTGTGGCGATTGGCTATACAACTGTTGGAATGTACTTAGCCCTACTGAGCTATACCCTTACATATGGCCAAAATTTATGTTATGTGTATCTGATATCAAAGAAAAATTTAAAAAATAATCAACTTCAGGGGCACCTGGCTGGCTCAGTTGGAGGAGTGTGTGACTCTTGACCTCGAGGTCGTGAGTTCAAGCCCCACATGGGGTGTAGAGATTGCTTCAATAAATACAACTTTAAAAATAAATAAATAAGGGTGCCCGGGTGGCTCAATCGGTTAAGCGTCCAACTTCAGCTCAGGTCATGATCTCACAGTTCGTGAGTTCAAGCCCCACGTCGGGCTCTGTGCTGACAGCTGGGAGCCTGGAGCCTGCTTCGGATTCTGTGTCTCCCTCTCTGTCTCTCGCACTCTATCTCCCTCTCAAAAATAAATAAACATTAAAGAAAAATTTTTAATAAAAAATAAAATAAATAAAAATAATTAACTTAAAAAAATGAAACCAAGGGAGGAAACTGGGTGAAGATACCTCTCCATACTATCTTTGCCGCTCACTGTGAATCTATAATTATTTTCAAGGTTTGTTTGTTTGTTTGTTTGTTTTGAAAGAGAGAGAAAAAGAACACATGCGCCCACAAGCAGGGGAGGGACAGAGAGAAGGAGAGACAGAATCCCAAGCAGGTCCTGCACTGATGTCCCAGAGTCTGATGCAGGGCTCGAACCCACAAACTGTGAGATCATGACCTCAGCCAAGATCAAGAGTCAGACGTTTAACCGACTGACCCACCCAGGCACCCCTATAATTATTTTTAAATAAAAAGGTAAAAAAAAATCAGGGTGCCTGGGCGGCTCAGTTGTTTAAGCGTCCAAGGTCATGATCTCTGGGTTCGTGAGTCCGAGCCCCACATCAGGCTCTCTGCTCTCAGCACAGAGCCAGCTTCGGATCCTCTGTCTCCCTCTCTCTCTGCCCCTCCCTTACTTGCTCTCTCTCTCTCTCAGAAATAAACATTTTTTTTAAATTATTTTTAAAGAGGTGAAAAGAATCAATGTATCCATATGTACCCCGCATTCACCAGTGTTTACCTATTCTCTGTCAACTACAGAGGGGTAGAGCTGGTTTCTCGTGGGCACATCACAACTTAGTTCTCCTCTGGGCAGATACTCTTCTGGAGTTTAACCAGGCTGTTTTATGGTTTGAGAGCTCTTTCACTTCCTTTATAATATTTTGTCATGAAAAATGTAATATACACGTGTGTACGTATGAGTTGGTTTTATTCTACATCTTAGAGGCAGTGAGTTAACGCTTGAAGCACCCTGAGTCATGAATACACCCTCCAGTTGTGGTCATTTACCAAGTGCAAGAATCAGCAGCCAGTGCACCCGGGCAGCTACAACAACTTTTTTTTTTTTTTTTTTAATTTCCCTCTGCACTAGAGGGCTTGTTAACTAGCATAGTGATGTTAGAAATTAATTTTAACTGATGAAGTATGTTGTATTCAAGATACGTAGATTGGGGGCACCTGGGTGGCTCAGCCGTTAAGCATCTGACTTCAGCTTGGGTCATGATCTCAGGGTTCATGAGTTCGAGTCCCACATCGAGGGACCTCGTGCCCTGCTTTGGCTGAACATGAGCCCTGTTTCAGGTAAACCCTACCTCCCTCTCTCTCTCTCTCCTCCTCCTCCTCCTCTACCTTCTCCCTGTCTCTCTTCCTCTGCCCCTGCTGGGATTCTCTCTCCCTCTCTCTCTGCCTCTCCATCACTTGAGCCCTCTCTCGCAAAAAAAAAAAAAAAAAGAAAAGAAAAGAAAAGAAAAAAGATACATAGATTGATTATATATACTGGATAGGCACCTTCACCTTTGCATGAACAGGAGGGAAGAATTTGGCCGCCCCGGAAGCCTGTACCCTGTCGAGTATCTCTAGCCTCATCCAGCTAGAATATCGATTGAAACATGTCACCCAAATAGCATTCCAATCCATAAACTTCATTAAAGTTCTTGTTGCAATGTAGGAAGGGACAGAGAGTAGCAACTTCGTCAAATTTACAAGCTAAATAGATTCCATGACTCTGCGTTCCTTGCTAACGAACACTGACCTGTGTTGCAGAAAGCAGTCGGATACATGTTTTGCTGGGCACAGACCACCTGACGGCAAGATTAAAGGCGGGACCCCCGTAGCCCTCACTTAGCTGCGACTTTTGAGGCTGCTGATCTCTACCAAAAAGGCCTCACAATTGCAAGCAACCAAATTGGCTTAGATCTATTCACAGTAGGTGCTCAGCCCTTGACATCTCTTGGCCTCACACTGTCTTTTTCATGTTTCGGGACACAAAGCTTTCGCAGGGATTTCCACTGAGTATTTGTTAAAGAACTGGGTAGATTGACAGGTGTGGGTGTGTTTCTGTGTGTAAATTACCCTATGCTCCCTACACTGAGTAGCCTGCCCAGACCTCCTTTTTTTCAAGTCAGCGTGAGCGCTCCCTCCCTCTTCTGAGGAAACATCCATCACACCGCATCTGTGTTTTGTTTGCCAGTCGGTCAGTCTCTCCAGGAAGCCTTCAAACTCCTTGAGGCTAAGGATCTCATTCAGCTGTGTGGCACCAGCTTGAAGCAAAGAGCCAGAAAGCATGTGAGAGAAGGGATACCAGAGTAGGGGGGAGATGTAATATCACTCAGGTATCACATTGTATTCTCCTCTCAGCACAACAGCAGGCAAACTCCAAGCCTACACACACACACACACACACACACACACACACACAATTTATATATTCTATAATTGATTATAGCAACATGCTTTCATCCATTTAAAGTCTTGTGGCATTATGCACCCTCAAGAAAGACTTTGGGGCTGATCTAAGGAAGTGAATTTTTTTTTTTTAAATTTTTAATGTTTATACATTTTTGAGAGAGAGAGAGAGAGAGACAGAGCATGAGCGGGGGAGGGGCAGAGAGAGAGCCACAGAATCCGCAGCAGGCTCCCAGCTGTCAGCACAGAGCTCGACGCTGGGCTCAAACTCACAGACCGCAAGATCATGACCTGAGCCAAAGTCAGACGCTCAGTTCAACCTACTGAGCCACCCAGGCACCCTAAGGAAGTGAATATTAAAGGAGCAGTTGGTTAGGAGACAGTACCTATACTATGCCTGGCCTTTTTATTTTGAAGAAATCCAATATCTGAATATTGGACCTCCCGATGGAGGTCAGCCTGAAACAAGGATGTGAGTATAGCGGGGCCCCAAATTCTCACTCAGGAGAGGCCGGGGACCTACATTGGAGCTGATCATTTTGTTGAATGCAGAAAACACAGCTTTACTTTTAGGGGCCTGCCTAGATATAGTCTGATCGCAATGGCTTTGGATGCCCGTGCCGTGCCCATCATTAAATCTAAAAATCGTGGTGATTGCCACGGCCAACATTGAAGCCAGGAACAAAATTCCCTGCATGGCTGCACTGGCCAGACCACAGGAGTCAGTAGTGGTGACCAAAGAGACAACGGGTTCAGTGGTTTGAGGACTTCCTGTTTGGGCATGGACTGGCCACGGGAGGTCGTAAGCACTGGGAGTGCCCAGGGTTCCTCCAGAGCACTTGGCTTCCAGAGATACGTTCCCTCACACCTGGTCATCTGCGGTCCAGTGCCTGCGGGACTGAAAGAAATCCCTGATTCTCAGCCCTGCTGGGCCCAATGCCCTTTTTTAATAATAAATATTTTATAATGCCCCCTTTACTAACCTAAACTGAAATTAAGACCTTACTTAAACTACCATTATATAATTCTTTTAAAAAATGGGACGCCTGGGTGGCTCATTCTGTTAGGCATCCAACTTTGGCTCAGGTCATGATCTCGAGGTTCGTGAGTCTGAGCCCCACACTGGGCTCTGTGCTGACAGCTGGGAGCCTGGAGCCTGCTTCGGATTCTGTGTCTCCCTGTCTCTCTACCCCTCCCCTGCTTATGCTCTGTCTCTCAAAAATAAATAAATGTTAAAAAAATTTTTTTAAATAATACTTTAACTTGGGAATAAAAAGGAATGTAAAATATAATAAGATAATATGTATTTCAATATGTGAAGGTGGGGACATTATTATATTAGGGAACATTAAAGTGACAGATGCTTGCAGCCATGTAGCAGGCTGACACGTGTCCATTTTACTGATGATTCAAATACCACGCATGGCTTTGTCACTGGTGATGGCAATTTTCCAATATGAGGAGCAGCTCTTGGTCAAGTTTTTGATGCAGCAAAGGATAGATACTATATGATTCCACTTACATGGGGTACCTACAATAGGCAAATGTAGAAAGACAGAAAGTAGATTTGAGGTTACAGAGGGCTGAGGGAGTTGGGGAGCCCATTGCTTAATGGGTACAATCTCTGGGGTAATAAAAAAGTTTTGGAAATAGTAGTGACAGCGGTAACAACACCGTGAATGTACTTAATGTCATGGAACCGTGGTCTTAAAAATCGTTAAAATGGGGGGCGCCTGGGTGGCTCAGTCGGTTGAGCGTCCGACTTCAGCTCAGGTCACGATCTCCCGGTCCGTGAGTTCGAGCCCCGCGTCGGTTGAGAGTCCGACTTCAGCTCAGGTCACGATCTCGCGGTCCGTGAGTTCGAGCCCCGCGTCGGGCTCTGGGCTGATGGCTCGGGGCCTGGAGCCTGCTTCCGATTCTGTGTCTCCCTCTCTCTCTGCCCCTCCCCCGTTCATGCTCTGTCTCTGTCTCAAAAATAAATAAACGTAAAAAAAAATCGTTAAAATGGCAAATTTTATGCTGTGCATTCTTACCACAATAATAAAATACCTTTAAAAAGTCTTGCAGGAAGAAGGCTTTGTTTATACACAAAATGGAGTTCGATCGTAGCTCAGATAATTAATAATAAATGACCTTTCACTTACATGAATGTCCTACAAGACTTCTGAAAGCCCTGCAAGAGAATTCTCTGTTGTGCAAGACCTGCCCCACGCTTTCCAGGGTGGCTAGAATCACCGGCCAACCCTACTAAAGGCCAGTAGGGCTCGCTAATGTGCCATAGAAATGCCCCCACCGCGTTCCAATGGCCCCCGGGAGGGGACATCCCTGAGATGCAGTAAGTGACAGCCAGGTAGGCAAGTTGTCTAGTTTGGGGCCCAGCGAGGGCCTGCAGTCCTCGCGCTGCGCAAGGAAAACCGGCAGAAATCCAGTTCTTGGATGGATCCAAGCGTAGCATGGGGAGAGAGGGGCGGGCAGGGGGTTGGGGGGTGGGGGAGCAGGCCAGAGCTATGACAGGAAAGCCCCCCACCTCCGGTCCCCATCCCTGGCGCCCAGGCCCCAGGTTTCCCGGGCGGCGAGGCTATTGCAGTCCCCTGCCAGACGGTGGCGCTAGAGAGCCTCGGACACGCCACGGTCCTGCGGGTTGGCGCAGCGTCGGGCGGGGCTGACTCAGCCTTCGCAGATGATACAGCCCCGCGACTGACGGTGACGAGGGCAACAGCTACTATTCATTGCATAATTAGCAAGTTCTTTACTGTATTTTTCATGGCGTTTTAACAACCTATTTATTACAGGTGAGAAAACAAGTTCGGGCGGTTGCGAGGAGCTCGGGCACTGGAGTCACTGAAACAAGGCAGGGGCGCTGTCCCAGAGATTCCTGGCCCCCAGAGCGACGTCTGCCCGTTCTGGTCTCGGCGGGCCGACTTCCAGGCCGGGCTGCTGCCAGCGCCTTCCCGCCTCCCTGCGGTTCGCGGGGACTTCAGCTGGCAAGGGGGCTGCCCCACCCGCGCCCTCCCCTCCCGCGGCCCCCCGCCCCCAGTGTCTGGCTGGTGCAGGGGCACCGAGCTCTGCTCCGCGGCGCGAGAGGCGTGCGGTCAAGGGCGTAGAGCCGGGAAGCGGTGACTTCTCCCAGGATGCTTCTCCCAGGAGATCGTCCTTCCAGAACGATCGCGGTTGGCTGGCCCCCGCAGGTGGAGCCGGCTTCTTAGACTTCAAGCCTGCGTGTTTGCCTGCAGAGTTCTTCTCCGAGACTCAGGATCTCAGGCACGGGAGCGGCACGGAGGTCCCCACGGTCTGGATAGGGGCCCACCTGATGTCTGTTCCTCCAGAGAGGGGCTCTTTGATGTCAACCCTTAACTTTAACCCCTTCCCTGCACAAGCCAGCACATTTTTTTTTTCTTCTGTGCCTAAGATCTCTGTGGGCAGGGCCGAATCCTCTCTGTCCTTTTAACCCTCGCCCACGCTCCATTGTAATTAATACAATGATTGGGTCCGCAGCACTAATAATTAAGGCAACTGCCTTTTTGAAACACTTTCACAGCACCTCATTTGTGCTCCGAACAACCTTGTCAGGCAGATATTGTTGTTATTCCCATTCTATAGATGAGGAAATGTGAGGCCTGAGTCACATACCTGGAATGAGGCAGAACCAGGTCTGGAGCCCCAGGTCCTCTCCTTCCAAGCCCCTGCCCTCAGCAAGAGATGCATTTCCTCTGCCACGAGTCTCTGGGGGGAAAAAAAAAAATCTTTCTTCTTAGAAGCGCGGTGTCCAAAGTATCTTAGCAGTTCCTTTAAAAAGTAGCAAGATTCTGTACTTGCCAAGTATTTAAACAACTTCACACCCATGAACCAGTGTAAGGCTATAGAATTTCAGTACGACTCACAGAGCAGGTATTGTGTCTCCTGTTTCACCAAGGGGGCAACAGACGGCCTCATCCCTGCCCGTGGATCCCATCAGGATCCCTAGGCCAGGAGGGTGATGGAGAGCCCAGCTGGGGAGGGCCCAGACCTACACTACAGTGTAGTATTTGCAGCCAAGGGGTCATTATAAAAGGTAGGGGATACAGACTTCAGAGGCAGGCACAGAGAGCCAAACAGACAGGGCAAGACAGCTGAGCCAAAAATGCCAAGCCAAGCACATTGAAATGATGGGGAGTCATATATGTATATACATGGAATCAAAGGCCACGAGTTTAGGAATTAGGCTCCAGGCGGGCGAGATTGGGTGTTCCCAAAGTCAGGCCAGTGTGGCTCCCACCGTCTCCCCCATGGTCTTGGTGTCTTGGGCCACAGGAGCAGAATTTCGAGGTTCGCCATAGAAAGCAATGCATAGAGCAGGGGGCGGGGGGGGGGGCGGGGGGGAGTCTAGAGTGAGTCAGGAATCCAAAGGAGCAGGCAAACAGAAAACCCAGAGGTGACGGCAAACCCAAATGGGGAAACCGATTCACATCCTCACGGGGCGAGGCTGTGGCAACCTGAGTGTGGTTCGAAGGGTTCCCCAGCTGATGCAAAAGGAACACTAAACTCACACAACAAAGAGGTCTCAGCGCCAACAAAAGAGCTCTCATCCCTTCACAGTCCCCCAAACTGCTTTCTCTCCTAGACCCCAAGTTGCAGGGTGACTGAGGCGGTTTTGAAGGAGGCTGTCATCAGAATGCCCATGTTCCGATTGGTCCCCAACACTCCATATTTAGGAGTGTTCTCCAGATTGCGCAATTCTCCAGATTGCGTATTGCCACTACAGACACGAAGGGCTTTTGAACTACCTGCAGACTTTCAGGCTGAAAGTGCTCCCAGTCAAGCCCACCTCTCTGGTAAGGCCAAGCCCCCTCCCGGAGCTCAGATGCACCTGAAGTTGGGTGCAGAGATCTCAAAGCAGGATCAGGCATTTTCATACTTTTTTTTTATATATATAACGGCCATTATTTTTTCTTAAGTAAATGACATTATAGAGAAAGGAATGCCAAGCAGAGGGGGGAAATACATCCACGCTGTCAACACTCCAGGTTGGACCGGTTTTCATTTGTCCAGGTTTCTTCTCTCCTCATTGAAAGGGCATATGCCATTTTCTAAGCAGCTGAAATCATAGTAGTGTATCAGGTATGGTTTTTATCCCTTCAAATTAAGTCACAAGCACTTTTTTGGGTTGCGATGGAGACTTTCAAAATGGCGGCTGGCTCCATCCCTCTGACGGGAGGTGATAGCGTATCATTTACCAAGCACCTCTCTACCAGGGCTCTTTCAGGTTGCCTCAGCTTTTCGCGATCGCACCTAACGTTATGACGGACAGGCTAGTACAGTCCTCAGAGTGCAGACGCCTGATGGAAGTTTGGAGAACGGGTGGTGGCAATTTTTCAGGCAACTCTCTGTATGACATGACACGCCATGGGGAGTGGGGCTCGCTCGGGCTTCCCGGGGGGGATGGGAGGGGGGAGAAGATGGGGAGACAAAAAGGGAAGAGGTGGTGTTTGTTCCACAGCTGGCCAGAGGCACTGGGCCTGGTCTTTTCCAGAGACGGGGCGAACAGGCAGGAACAGAAAGCGCCTCTTGGGTGAAAGCTTTATGAGACTTGGGGCAAAGCCCCGTCCCTTCCTGGTTCAGGTAGGAAAAACACAGCGACTGTAAGTCAGGGACGCGAGGCTATCAGCAGCGCTTGGTGTGCCCTGGAAAACGGCCCTGATGATGCAGCCTTTTCCTGTGGGCGAAGCAGCCGGGGCAGAAGCAGCGTCACCCGCTCATGGCTCACAGGCTGAGAACTTCCGCAAGCAGGATGGAGGAGAACGGAAGTGGGTCTGGTCCTTGGCACGTGTGAGACGCTTGCAGGGGACTCTCCGAGCCGAGTGCCGGGCTCTGAGGCCGGGGCTTGTGGTCATCCAGTCATGCATGGGGCCAGGAATCCAAGGACTACAGACATCAACGCTAATGGACTCACGTCCAACCGCAGGCTGGGAGGAGTCAGGGGGTTACACGTTACTTCTTTTGGATGATTTCCCTAGGAGAGCGTCCTAGAAGCAGGATTAGTGGGTAAAAAAGCAACCAAAGCTTTCTTCCCCCGTGGGAGTCCCAGAGCTCGTTCTCGGGCCCAGCTGCCATGTTGTTTTCCGCCCTGCCCCGGACCCAGGGGCTCAACCACTTTGTACTTTCTCTTTAGGGCCACCCCCCTCTCTGCCCCTAGGTTGACCCTCATCTAAGGGAGCTGAAATCGTAGCGGTGTATAAGGTATTCTTTGTATCCCTTAAAATCAAGTCATAAGCACTTTTTTACATTGTTATGGGGTCTTCAAAATGGTGACTGGCTGCACCTCCTACCGGCCCCCTCCTTTCTCACTGCCTCTGCAGACAGACGCGTGGGTCCATTCCATCCTCAAGCAGCGCTTACAAGAACACAGTCACATGGGGCGCCTGGGTGGCGCAGTCGGTTAAGCGTCCGACTTCAGTCAGGTCACGATCTCGCGGTCCGGGAGTTCGAGCCCCGCGTCAGGCTCTGGGCTGATGGCTCGGAGCCTGGAGCCTGTTTCCGATACTGTGTCTCCCTCTCTCTCTGCCCCTCCCCCGTTCATGCTCTGTCTCTCTCTGTCCCAAAAATAAATAAACGTTGAAAAAAAAAAAAAAAAGAACACAGTAACAGAATTACGGAGACGTGTAAAACAGGGGGGAAAAAGCGCAAAAACTTCAGGAGCCTTACCAAGTTTTGTGAGCTATAAATCCTTACTTATAATGCCTGGTTCTCTGTCGAAATAATTACCAGATGCTCACTTACGACATCAGACCTTCTTCATCTGGGGACCACACTGAACATTCAGAAGTCTAGGCCAGCCAGGGCCTGGTCAGGAAAATAAAACCATACCAGCTGTTTTAACAGAGAGAATGTAATGTGAGGAACTGACGAATCGGGTATCGGAGGGAGCACGGCCCTGCGGACTTGTGGCCCCCCAGAACTGTGAGGGAATGAATCTCTGTGGTTTGAAGCCACTCGGCTGTTGGCGCATTTTTTGGTAGGCAAGAGGAGAGTGTCCGCGGGGGGGGGGGGGGGTATCCCCGAGGGGAGACCCTGAGGCTGATTCTGAGAGTCTGGAAACAACTGGAAGCTGGGACGACCGCTGCTGGAGTCACCTGCTTCTGCTGGGTAGGAACGCTGTTGTTGGATGACGCTGACAGAGACAAGGAGCAAACCCGAACCACATTCTCCCACCTCCGGCCTTCCAGTCTCCCTGTCGTTTGCTCCTTGGCCAATGCCCGTGTAGCAGGGGGCCGGCTGTCAGGGCGAAACATGGTGTGCTGAGCTCCAACATCACCGACCTCACTCTGGCAGGTGGATGAGGAACTGAGAGACGAGAGCTTAATAACCAGCGTGGGGCATGTAAGCTTGGGCGGAAAAAACAGTCACATCTTTATTGTCGTTGCTCTCTCTCTGAGATCCGGTATGTCCTTCCCCTATGAACGTGGGCCAGAAATAAATGGATAAAACCAGAGTAGTATGAGCAGTATCTGTAATTCCCTCACCAGTGTTTTCATTGCACATTAGAGCTGCTGCAGATATTTCAAAATACCATTTAGGCTTATCATCACTGCTTTAAAATTATAGGTGTTAGGCAGACCTAGTAATTTCGTGTGCTAATAAAGAAGCACATACGTTACCGACATGATTTTGTTTTCTGGGTTGGTTTTTTTTTTTTTTTTAATGTTTTTATTTAGTTTTGAAGGAGAGAGAGAGAGAGAGAGAGAGAGAGAGAGACAGAGCATGAGTGGGGGAGGGGCAGAGAGAGAGGGAGACACAGAATTCAAAGCAGGCTCCAGGCTCTGAGCTGTCAGCACAGAGCCCGATGCAGGGCTGGAGCCCACAAACTGTGAGATCATGACCTGAGCCGGAGCTGGACCCTCAACCGACTGAGCCACCCAGGCGCCCCTCAAATTCCTCATCGGCCACATTTCCAGAGCAGCCCCACTATTGTTCTGCATCAGGGACTGTCTACCCAGAGCTGAGCTGTCAAGGGATGGGGGTTGTGGGAAGCCACCAAGGAAATCCACAGGGCAGTGACGATTCCTCAGTCGGGTTCTGAGGCTGTGACGTTTTTCTAACACCTGAGCTCGCATGCACCTCATTTGATCACCCAGAGCCTATTTAGGGGACAGCTAAACTGTCTAGCTAGACTAGCCAGGCGCCCCTAAGTGAGTTTAATTAACCACCCTGTGCTTCAGATGCCTCGTTCATACAATGTAAGTGATGGAGGCGTGCACCTCACTGGGGTTGCTGGGAGGATTAAGTGAACAAACCAATGGAGAGCACTTAGACTAGAGCCTGGCGTCAAGCAAGTACTTTATAAACGGTAGCTTGAAAATATGCCTGTCGTTTACCCACATCTCTCCAGGTGCCCTGGAAAGTACAAGTCGTGGTCTCTGTCTTCTAGGAATATGGTATTAAAATTGTGCTTCTCGGGGCCTTGGAGGTTGCCGTGATGTATATCCGCGATGACTGAGAAGGGTGAGGGGTGGGGGATGGGGAGCAGGTACCCTTTAGCTCCTACCCCACTCAAGAGTCTTTACCTTATCTAATGTATATGTTGAGTTTTCAGATAAGATTTCATTTGAGGAAAACGTCCTAAGACAGCCTACAAAGAATTGGAAAACCACTGGTGTTGGAAACAAGCAAAACCAAGGAAAGGTACTCAGGAAACTAGTAAGAGTCCTACGTGACTGAATGGGATTAGGTTTTGTGTCGGTCAGGGTCGTGGAAGGAACCAAGTGGCACACACTCAAATTCATTGTTAGACAAGAGCCTCATGAAGGGACTACTGGTATAGGTAGAGTTTGGGGAGCCATTACCACTCCTAGGCCTAGTAGATGCCGCTTTGAGGCCAATAGGCTTGAGCAATGGAAACTTGACGAAAGGTCCCACAGTGACCACTGGGCTGAATGCAAACAGGCTCATTAAATGACTCACCTCGAAATAGCCATAGGCCCTAACTAACCAATGGGATACTTACAACCAGGCACAGTTACCATAAAAGGGACAATTCCATACTTCCTCACTCCACCCTATAAATATAGCCCCTCACCACCGCCCAGTAGCAGACAGTCTCTCCTTTGTTGCCCTGCCCACTACTCCCTTGCACTGGATTCAATACGTTTCTATCTCCTTTGTTCTGCCTTGGGTGAATTCTTTCATCACCCGCACCACCGACCCCCATCCAGTCAGAGCACAACACAGGCCTGAAGAGGGGAGGGAAAGGAGGGTCTGGTTTCCAGAAAGGATGGACACATAGAGAGTGTGCCTGACAGTAGCTGAAGTGTTTGTAGAGGGAGGCAGCCAATCTGTGGGAACCTGTTAGAGATGGAGCCAGGACAATGGATATTCTGACCATACTCTCCTTCCTGCCCTTCCAACCCTCAGGGCCCTCCTGATGGCCAAACCCAACAGGACGCCAGAGGGCAGTGGGCGTCCTTGGATATACTGACACAGCCCCAGTGCTGTGCCGGTAAATAAATATTTAACAACAAGCCTGAGATAGGTGTGTATATGCCTGTTTGCAGTGTTTGCCGATTTCCAAGGTGTAAATATTCCTATTATGGTCACCAAGCATGGAGTTAGGAAGAGATGCACATAATCAGCTCTTGCAGGCTTCAGCCCACCATTGATGTAGACCATATGGGTCAGGATCCCAGGACAAGGAGCAGGTTGGGAAAGGATGGAGAGTGGATCTGGAAAGGCAAACAAAAGACGTCCGGTGCCGGTGTTGCTGTCCACACTGCAACTGCCGATATCAGACCAAGGGTTCTTACGTCTGGAGCAAGGGCCTTGGTGCCTTCCTCTTCACCATCAACACAACTGCCATATGCGAGGCTAATAAAGAATGGTTAAAGCCAATAAGCATCTAGCAAATGAGAGAGGGAATGAAACAGAGAATGAAAGAAGAGAGGAAAGGGAGGTGTTAATTCCATTCTAGACTGGGACGTGTCCTCCTTCCTCACAGATAACTATGTTGCTGATAAAGACAGAAGGAAGCAGAGGTGGGAGTTGCACTTCTCCAACTTCATTTAACTTCATCTGATAGCTCAACAGCATCCTGTGGCCAGCTAGGCATGTGTCCTGTGGAGGAAGGAAGAGTGACTTACTAGAAACGGGAGTCCCCGGGGTGGGGCCAGGACTTATGTGGCAGGAACTCAACGTCTTAGAGGTCACGGTATCACCATTATCCGCTGGCAGGGGCGTTGCCGCGGAGCCATTACTGACTATTCTGAGTCTGTGTGGGCCTATCTTGGCTGAGCCATTGCTGAAGGGAGTGACATTCTGTGATGCTTAGGGTCCTAGTATTCTTCTTCTGTATATGGCAGGCACGGCCCCAATCCTCAGTAACGGTGTGAAACAGGAGCTCCACAACCGCCCACTTACCCACCAGACCTACCACAAACAGTTTGTCCCACCGCCACGGAAAAGGAGACTGATGAGGCAGGGAAAATGAAAAGCGAAAAATCCAATTAAAAAAAAATTAAATGCATTAGTATCAGAAAAGAACAGGTGCAAAACTGCAAGAAAACATAATCCAAATATAAAGAGTTTGAAGTTTGCCCAACTCTTCTATCATATAAAAGTTTTTATAATATAAAAGCATGATAATATAAAACTCTATGATAAAATAAAAACTAGCATATATGAGCTACACAAGAGAGACCTGCCATACAGGCAATTGTCTTGTCTCTGAAGGAGAATCAGGAACCAAGGAAACAAAAACAAAATTGTAGAAATTATACAGTAAAAGAGTTCTTTCTTTCCTTTAAAAAAAAACTGCATGGTAGAGTGACTAAAAGCTCAGACTGTACAATGAAGTAGACTTAAGTTCCTTTCTCAACTCTGTTGCTGATCTTCTATGAACCCTTGAACCTCAATTTCATCATCTGTAAATTGGGAGGGATAATAGCTGTCACCCCTGGTGTTGTCACAGGGTAATACACAGAGAGCACTTAGTCCTGCATCTGGCAGAAGTTTCGTCATTTCAAAGGGACTCACTGAGTACCAAGCAGAGTTAATGACAAGAAACCAACCCATAGATACACGTGATAGTGTCTGTAAATATCAAGATTCCAGGAAAACAACCTTAAGAGCATTTGGGGGGGAGGGAATGGTAACCTAAAAAGGAACAAAACCCACCTAACTTCAATCGTCTCCCATAAAACCATATTAAATGCCAAAAGGAGATATGTCAACTATTAGAGTTTTGAGGGATTAAGGTAGCTAGCTAATCAGGATTACGGACTCAGTCAAGTCCTGTATAAAAACAACAAAGAAGCAGCCTCAGCTGTTCAAAGACTCTGAAGGCATAGCTTCCATGTCTTTCCTAACACAAGTTCCAGAAGGCTTTTTACAGAAACCAAGACATACGGCAAAGAAAAATTCAACAAAGGCTAGTTCATGTTGTAAAAGGATGAGCATCAAGATCTGTTACATGTTGAATGAAGCCTAAATAATTATTGGAAATATGATTACAAGATAGAATGCAAATGTCAAGAAAAATTAATTATAACCTCAGTGTAATTTCAGATTCTACCGACTGAGATAGGAGTAAAAATAAATGGAAGCAAAAACAGGGTAAGATTTTCATCTTACTAAGGAATTTATAAGTACTGTTTCATTCTTATCATTGCTGATAATAGAACTGTGGGACAAGGATATTTTTAGAAATATAAAAAGTAGGAACTAGTACAACTTTAAATGTATCTTTTTTTAAAACATTTATTTATTGTCGAGAGACAGAGCGTGAGCAGGGAAGGGGCAGAGAGAGGGGGAGACACAGAATCCGAAGCAGGTTCCAGGCTCTGAGCTGTCAGCACAGAGCCCGACACGGGGCTCGAACTCACGAACCATGAGATCATGACCTGAGCTGAAGTTGGCCGCTTAACTGACTAAGCCACCCAGAAATAGTACACTTTTAAAAGACCGTTTGTGGGGGGCCTAGGTGGCTCTGTCGGTTAAGTGGCCAACTCTCGATTTTGGCTCAGGTCATGATCTCACGTTTTATGAGTTTGCGTCCTGCGTCAGGCTCTACGCTGACATCATGGAACCTGCTTGGGATTCTCTCTCGCTCCCTTTCTCTCTGCCCCTCCCCTGGTTGCATGTGCATGCTCTTTCTGTCCCTCAAAATAAATAAATAAACTCAAAAAAAGTAAAATAAAGCGCCATTTGTATTAAGGCAGGCAAACTGCTAAAGCACAGAGTCCCACAATATCAGTGATGTATCACAGTAAACCTTATTTCTTGCTCACGGCATAATCCATGTGTTAGGGAGAAGGTGGGGAAGAGTTCACAAGGCCCATCTAGGTGTAAGGAAAGCAAGACATGTTGCTTAGCTATATCCTTATGATGAAGAGGAGGACTTGGATTCTGATGAATACCAGCAGTCCAATCATCCAATATCTGTGCTTCCTTCTTCCCTTAGAGAGAGGGCACACCTCTTCCCGTGTCAAAACTGTATGAGTCAGGCTTCGGCCAAGAAAACAAACACTAGGCTAGTATTTCAAACAAAGAAGACGACGCAGAACTGGTGCTCACAGAATTGTTGGGAGATTTGAGGAAGCAGAGGTCAGGAACATTGCGGTGGGCTGTCGGGGAATGATGATTTCTTCATGATCTCGGCCCACTGAAGCATCAAAGCAGGCACCATGGAAGATCTCACCGTTAAGCTGCTCCAGGCTCCGTGTCACCCAGAATCCAGGATGCCCACGTGACTGTCGGCTGCTGGTGGTGGAGGAAGAGATGTCTTCTATCTTCCTAATCCCACGTGACTACTTTTCGCCAGTAGAATCTAAACTGGAGCCCTGATGGCAAGTGATTCTGGGAAATAAGCACTCAGAGCTGATGGCAGACCTTCTAAATCACTGAGGGAAAACCCATAGAAAACAGTCGATTCTCATTATCTGCGGTCTTTATGTATTTCAAGTCATCAAAAAACACTGAAATAGAAAATACCGAGCCATTGCTCCTAGGGAAAATATAGGGTTAGATTCCTGCGAGCTTCTGCTCACATCTCATCAATGGATCAACACAAAACCTTACTTTATTCATTTCTGTTTAAAGAGACCTTTTAAATATATATTGTTGATTCATGAACATCGAACTCACAGTCACTAACACTGTAACCTGAACAAAGCTTATCTGACACAGTATTTTCTCAGTGAGGCACACCGTACCTTCCTGTACTCAGGAACACCAGACAGCACTCACTATGCTTGGGAGTCATTCCGACAGTGAAATCTCCACCAAAAGGCCCAACAATGTCAAACCTGACACTATATAGACCACACAAAGACCCTTGTATGTACGTCAGATCACTCAAGTTTTTCACTGTGCTGTGCGTGTCTGCATATGACTGCAAAAATCCCATGCATGTGGACTTGGAGGTTACAAATCAATGTAGTTAGTAGATGAGTTTGCAAATACGAAATGCACAGGTAATGAGGGTCAACTGTACATATAACAGAGCAGAAAGAAAGCAAAGCACTAAAATGGAAAACAAAAAGTAAAATACACATTTAAAATGATCAATGTTGGGGCGCCTGGGTGGCTCAGCTGGTTGAGCATCTGACTTCGGCTCAGGTCATGATCTCACAGTTTGTGGGTTCGAGCCCCACGTCGGGCTCTGTGCTGACAGCTCGGAGCCTGGAGCCTGGTTCAG
Source organism: Herpailurus yagouaroundi (assembly GCF_014898765.1). Lineage (NCBI taxonomy): Eukaryota > Metazoa > Chordata > Mammalia > Carnivora > Felidae > Herpailurus > Herpailurus yagouaroundi. The sequence continues at coordinate 31,689,852 of NW_024412412.1, read as the reverse complement.
ATTCTGTGTCTCCCTCTCTCTGCCCTTCCGCCCGCTCACTCTCTGTCTGTTTGTCTCTCTCAAAAATAAACATTAATAATAATTAATAAATAAATAAATAAATAAAATGATCAATGTTATCAAAGACAAATGAAAATCACTAGGCAAACATTCATAGCACACGAGGTAGTGCTGGTCGGCCGTGAAATTGTAAGAACAGATTCGAATTCTGGGAAACTATAAATGGCTACCAACTTTCTTGAGGGAAATTTGACAGTAAATATTATGGCCTTAAAAATATTCAGACTCTGACCTAGCCTTACAAATCTACAAAATTTAGCTTCATAGGTGTACATTGACACCAAGATTTCATTTACGACAATATTTATCTCAACAAAATTTATAATAGCAAAAGAGAAAGTATAAATAACCTACATGTCTTACGACAGAAGACTGGTTAACTAAATTATAGCACCCCTATAAAACAAAATACTATGCAGCCTTTAATTGTAATGTTACAGAATGATATTAAATGCATGGGAAGATGCATTTAATATGCTCATCATAAAAGGCTATGCCCACAAAAACATTAGAAACTAGTATATAGTGTTTGTTTCCATTTTTACATATAAAAAGGAAAAAGGAGAAACATACATTTTTTTTTCCAACGTTTATTTATTTTTGGGACAGAGAGAGACAGAGCATGAACAGGGGAGGGGCAGAGAGAGAGGAAGACACAGAATCGGAAACAGGCTCCAGGCTCTGAGCCATCAGCCCAGAGCCTGACGCGGGGCTCGAACTCACGGACCGCGAGATCGTGACCTGGCTGAAGTCAGACGCTTAACCGACTGCACCACCCAGGCGCCCCGAAACATAATTATTTTTAAATTGTGAAAATATGTAATTTAAAGGTAAATTTCTTAACAAAAATCTTAGCAAATTTGGATGGAAATAAGTATATTTAAAGAATTAAATATTCTAAAGCCAATATTATCACTTGACGTGAAATTGACTATGTTATAAGGAAAAAGACAAAGATACCACAATTTTTTAATTTTCTTTCTTTTGAGAGAGAGACAGCACAGACCCACATGAATGCATGCACACAGGTAGGGGAAGGGCAGAGAGAGGGGGAGAGAGAATCCCAAGCAGGCTCTGTGCTGTCTGCTCGTAGTCCAATGTGGGGCTCAAACTCAGGAACCATGAGCTGAAACCAAGAGTCAGACGCCTAACTGACTCAGCCACCCAGGTGCCCCAAAGACACCACTGTTATGTAAGTTCTCAACGATAAACAGAACTAAGAATCGCTGAAAGAAGAAAAATATCAGAGCTTACACATGATTTATTTATGCACCTAGAAAACCCAGGCAAATCAATGTCTTTTAGAAATAATTGGAGTCGAGTGAGATCTGTAGAAGCAAAACCAATGAGCACATGAAAAGATACTCAGCATCGTCGGTCATTACAAAGTCTGACCATGCTGAGTACTGGCAAAGGATATGGACGAACTGGAACTTCGCTGCGGTTCGGAATATAAAACGAATGATCATTTTGAAAAGAGTTTGGAAAACAGTTTGCTAAAAAAAAAAAAAAAAAAAAAAAAAGGTAAACACATACCTCCCGTATGACCCAGCCACTCCACTTGTAAACATTTACCCAAGAGAAAAGAAATCGTATGTCCACACAAAGACTTCTTGTACACAGATGTTCACAGCAGCTTTATTTATAATTGGTCCAAACTGGAAACAAGCAAAGGTCCATCGGCTGGTAAGTGGATAAATAGATTGCGGTCTATCCAGATGATAGAACGCTACACAGCAATGAGAAGAAACGAATTATTTTTTTTTTCAACGTTTATTTATTTTGGGGACAGAGAGAGACAGAGCATGAACGGGGGAAGAAACGAATTATTGATACACAAAACAATGTGGATGAATTTCCACATAATTATGTGAGAAGACAAGCAAAAAGGTATGCGTAGTCTATGATTCCATTAATAAGAAATACTCAAAAATGTAAATTAATCTATAATGCCAGAAAGCAGATGAGCGAGTGGTTGTCTTGGGCCAGGAGCTGGCACCGGGGAGGCATGGCTGACGAAGGGACATAAGGAAGCTTCTGGGTGTGATGATGTTTTTATAAATGAATACATATGTCAAAACTCATCTAAGTATACACTTCAAATATGTGTTTATTGTATGTCAATTATGCCTTAAGAAAGCTGAAAAAACATAATAAGTAAACAGTGGAATCCATGCGCATTGTTTTTACATACCAGCTAGAAAATACTACGGGAAAATTTCTTCGTCAACATTCCAACACAAAATACAAAATAACCTGTAATAAATTTAACACGCAGTGCGGTGGGCACGTAGGGAAAAAAAAAAAGATGTGTAAGTCTTTGTGATGATTTGAATCTTTGAAAATCTTTGGAAAAAAAGATTTGAACACATGAGAAGCCACAGTCTCTTCCCATTTTGTTGAGGTGGACGCTGTGCTCATGTGCCATCCGGATCTCCCACCTCGGAACCCAGACACTCATTCTTTTAGCTGCAGAGAGTGTTGGCTGCTGATGACTCCTACCTGCTTGTTCCCCGGGGAAACTCTCTTCTCTGAAGACAGCCACCTTCTCTCCCGGGTTGTTCTCAGGTGACGAGTCCGTGGGCGGGGGAGGGAGTTTTACAAAGGCCTGGTCCCCTTGCCTCAATTGGGGACAACTAGGATGTTCCATCCTAGTCCCAGAACTCCCCTGGGGTCAGCTGAGGCCCTTTCCATGACACCATTACGGTTCAACCACTTGTCCTGCCTGCTCCCACCTCCTTCATGCCCATGGAGGTTTTGATCCCAAGGGTACTTCTTAATAAACCTACTACATGGGAAACTTCCTCTTAGAGTCTGTTCCCCAGGGAACTTGACCTACAACAAAAGGTGAGGGTATCAGTTAGAGCCAAATTAAAGTATGATTGACCTAGGACACCTGGGTGGTTCAGTTGGTTGAGTGTCCGACTCTTGATTTCAGCTCAGGTCATGACCTCACAATTTTTGAGTTTGAGGCCGGCATCAGGCTCTGTGCTGACATCCGGGAACCTGCTTGGGATTCTGTCTCCTTCTCTCTGCCCCTCCCCCACTCACTCTCTATCTCTCTCTCAAAATTAAAAAAAAAAAAAAATTGTAGGGGCACCTGGGTGGCTCTGTCCGTTGAACGTCTGTCTTTGGCTCAGGTCATGATCTCACGGCTCGTGAGTTCGAGCCCCGCGTCGGGCTCTGTGCTGACAGCTCGGAGCCTAGAGCCTGCTTCGGATTCTGTGCCTCCCTCTCTCTCTGCCCCAACCCACTTGGATTCTGTCTCTGTCTCTCTCAAAAATAAATAAACATTAAAAAAAATTATTTTTAATTTTTTTTGGAAACTTAAAAAATAATAAAATAAAGTACAGCTGACCCTTGAACAACTCAGGGGTTAGGGGAGCTGACTCCCCCACACAATCAAAAAGCCCTACATAACTTTTGACTTCTCCAAAATTTAACTACTAGTAGCCTCCTGTTGACTGATGCCTTACTGATAACATAAACAGTCAATTAACACGTATTTGTATGTTACATGTTTTATATACCGTATTCTTACAACAAAGGGAGGCAGAGAAAAAGAAAATGTTATTAAGGAAATCATAAGGAAGAGACATTACGTTTACAGGACTGCATTGTAAAAAATCCTTGTATAGGCAGTGTGCTTGATGGTCCCCCAGATCTGTCTTTTGCGTCAAAAGTGCTTGGACAGAACAGACCCAGGGACACCCCTTCTTTTGGCCTCCAACCACTCTCCAACTTCTTTTCCAGTCACAACCTTTAGAGCCATCTTTTCCCCCATCCTCTGCCTCTGGGACCAGCCCACACCACCTTTCGAGCTTAGCTCCTTATTGCCGATCCACCACGAGCTCCCAGGTTCATCAGAATTGCTCCATCGACGTGGAGGTTGCCATCAACCACCGGGGCAATATGCATCTGCAGGCCTTTGACACCTACCTGTCTCTGGGTTTCTATTTTGACCATGAAGATCTGGCCCTGGAGGGCATGGACCACTTCTTCCCAGAATTGGCTGAGGAGTAATACGAGGACACCCAGCATCTCTGGAAGACGCAAAACCAGCCCAGGGCTGTGCCCATTTCTAGGACATTCAGAAGCCGTTCCAAGGTGAGTGGGGTAATGCCTGGACGCCATGGAAGCTGCGTGGTCCCGGAGAAGAATCTTAAGCAGGCCCTTTTGGATCCGTGTGCTCGGATTCTGCCCACTCAGACCCTCATCTCTGCAGCTTCCTGGAGAACCGCTTCCTGGGCGAGGAGGTGAAACTCATCGAGAAGATGGCGGCCACCTGGCTAATGCCCCAGGCTGGCCCCCAGGTTGGGCTGGACGAGCATCTCTTCGAAAGGCTCACCCTCCAACACACTTAGGAGCCTCAGAAGCCCAGCAGTCTTTGAGGGACCTCTCCAGCATTCCCCTGGTGCCAGGGCCACTGCTTGAGCCTCTCCCTGAAGCCACTAGGCAGCTTTTTAACCACCCTGGAGGCCTCTCCCAAGCCATGGATCCAATGGAAACAATAAAGCTTTTCACAAGGAAAAAAAAAAAAATCCACACGTAATCCACTCTGTGCCATTCAAACCTATGTTGTTCAAAGGCCCACTATACTCATTTATTGCAGTTTCTGTTGGAGTAACAGTGAAATAATTTGATTAAGTAAAAATAACTAAGAAACTCTGGAGGGAAGAAAAGAACAACAAAGTTGGACTTAAAACGCCAGAAACTAAATTTTATCCTGGAGCCATAATAATCTAAACACTATGTTAATCACACTTAATAGAAAAAGTCAATGAAACAGAAAACACCATATGTGACATAAGCAGCATCCAGGATGATATTCTCCTTCTATGATGTTCTTTTTCCTTGACTGTTTGAATCTTGTCGCTTTCCTGAGGGTAATATTAATTCCCTTTTTTGTGGAGGTTGCTCGTTTCCTTACAGGGACACCAAAGTCTGTATTTCTTTTTATTACTATTTTTTTTAATGTTTATTTATTTCTGAGACAGAGAGCGACAGAGCATGAGCAGGGGAGGGGCAGAGAGAGAGGGAGACACAGAATCCGAAGCAGGCTCTAGGCTCCAAGCTGTCAGCACAGAACCCGACGCGAGGCTCAAACTCACAAACTGTGAGATCATGACCTGAGCTGAAGTCGGTCGCTCAACTGACTGAGCCACCCAGGCGCCCCTTGTTTGCATTTCTTCTCCAGGATAGAAGAGGAGATTCTTGCGCCTTTTTTTTCTTTTCATTTGCCTCCTATTTTTCCATCCACCCCACTCAGAGCGAAACAGTCGCAAACCAGATTGGTTCTTATCTAAGACATAGACGGAAGCACATTGACTGGTGGCATGAGATTACCGTAAACCAAATTCTGTGTCTCCTCCACTCTCTGGCCCTCGCATCTCATTTGTGAAGGAGGTTGGACAGGCAAGTTGAGTTGGCCGGCTTTCCCCTTCGATCCCACATCTAGATGTGGATGGTTCCAATACTGAGACTCAGAGGAAGAGGAGATAGGCCCTCATCTGCATGCTCCAACCCCAGCACTGGTTCCAATAGGAACAATTTTGTCACTGCGGCTTTCTTGGCAACTGCGGTAGAGAGTCAGG
>NW_024412412.1:31629250-31679198 GCF_014898765.1 Herpailurus yagouaroundi | reverse complement strand
GGGGAGAGGCAGAGAGAGAGGGAGAGAAAGAATCCCAAGCAAGTTCTGCACTGACAACACGGAGCCTCATGCAGGGCTCAATCGCACAAACTGTGAGATCATGACCTGAGCTGAAACCAAGAGTCGGACACTTACCGACTGAGCCACCCAGGCACCCCTATATGTGTTTTATTTATTAGCAATAACAAAAGTCACTCTAGTTAGTTTGCTAAGAATCAGGGTCAACACAACTCATATTTTAAAATGTTCTTTAGACTTGGGACGCCTGGGTTCCAAGCGTCCAACTTCAGCTCAGGTCATGATCTCACAGTCCATGGGTTCGAGCCCCATGTCGGGCCCTGTGCTGACAGCTCAGAGCCCGGAGCCTGCTTCGGATTCTGTGTCTCCCTCTCTCTCTGCCCCTCCCCCACTCACGCTGCCTCTCTGTCTAGCAAAAAAATGAATAAACGATAAAAAAAATTTAAATGTAGTTTAGACATATGGAGGCAGATATTAGGAACACAATGGCTAAAAGCGTTAAAAGTAGTTGCCTCAGAGAGGCCACCAAGATAAGAAGAGACGGAGAAGAGCTGCCATTTTCTATTAAGCAGAAAGTGTACTAGTCCTACCAGATCACTGGTAGTGCTAGATCACTTTTTATTTCATGTATACATTGATTGTTTTTTTAACTTTTTAAAAAATAAAGTCGAAAAGGCTTAAGGGAACCATTAAAACATCATCATCAACAATAATCACGAAAAATCCTCAGGCTAGTAAATGCAGAGAAAGACGTTTTATGATGCAACACGGCAAATATGCTACATTTCCTGCTTTCTTCACAGTGAAGAAATTCTTTTTAGATTCCACTTGCTCTGGAATGATCCTTCCTTTCCACTCCAGTCATTCAGAGCCATGTCTATCACCCCTCATTCACCACAGAGCAGAATGCAGAGATGGGCCCACCTCAGCTGTGGCCGCTGTGGAGACAGAATGAGGAAGCATAGAACAGTCAGTGTTCTGAGGACTTTACAATTAGGATTAGAGGCTACGACACCAGGAAGTGCCTGTGAGGGACAAAGGACATGCTCTGTGGGCGATATAGAACCAGGGGCACCAGACAGGGTCTGAGCCAGACTGGGCAGACATTGGTTTCCCTCAGCCGCCTACAGATAAGACACTTCACTGACTCTCCCAGGAGAGGGGGTTGGAAGTTAATAGTAAAATTACATGGTGGAGTACTCTATTTAGAGATGAGGGAACTGAGGTTTAGGAAAGTTAAGCAACCGGTCCAAATCAATCAAATTGCTTAAGAAGAAAACAAACACCCCTCAAATGCCGTTGTCAGCACGGTAATTTGGAACGCCCTTTTGGAAATCGATATTCCTGTTCAGATTCAACAAGCGTGTGTTGAGGACTTACTAGGCACTAAACCCTTCCGCTAAGTGCTTTGCATGTATTCAAGAGCATTCCTGTTCTCCAACCACATACTGGGCGCCATCCAAGAAAATTAATTTAACAGGCTAGGAAAGTCCTATTCATGAGGAGGTTCCTCACAGCACTATTTACATGGGAACAACAGAATAACCAATAAGAGAAGAATGACTGAGTCAATTAAGGCTCATCTTCTTAAGTCATTTTTTTATGTTTATTTATTTCGGGGGGGGGGAGATTGGGGGAGGGGCAGAGAGAGAAAGAGAGTGAGAATCCCAAGCAACATCCATGCTGTCAGCGCAGAGCCCGACACAGGGCTCGATCCCACAAACTGTGAGACCATGACCTGAGCCAAAACCAAAAGTGCAGACACTCAACCAACTGAGCCACCCAGGCACCCCTTCTTAAGGCATTTTCTATGGCCAATAATAACTTTTTTATAAAAGCTATGTAGAAAGATCATAATCTAATTCAATGTTAACCTTAAATATAAAACAACTGCATTACTCTATGATAACTGTGGGGGAAAATAAATATATATATATATACAAGGTCAAGATTGAAAGTAAATTAAAAGGAGGGGCACCTGGGTGGCTCAGTCAGTTAAGCGTCTGCCTTCAGCTCAGGTCATGATCTCACGGTTTGCGAGTTCGAGCCCTGCCTCGGGCTCTGTGCTGACAGCTCAGAGCCTGAACCGCTTAGGATTCTGTGTCCCCATCTCTGCCTCTCCCCCCACTCATGCTCTGCCTGTCTGTCTGTTTCTCCCTCTGTCATAAATAAATAAACACTTAAGAAATGTTTAGTAAAATGAAAATAATGATTTAGAGTAAGTGAGTGACCTTATCTGTAAAGGACATTATTGGGACAACTCGTAAAACTTGAATGAGAGCTAAGGATCCGATGGTGTAATGGATCAGTATTAATTTTCCGGTTTTGCTAGTTGCATCGTTGGCTATGTAGAAAAATGCCCCTGTTTGTGGGAAGTGTCCACTAAAGTATCATATTTGGTTGCTATGCTTGCCATACCAATGTATCACAGACCAGGCGGCTTAAACAACAGAAATGTATTGTCTCACAGTTCCAGAGACTGGAAGACCAATATGGAGGTGTCGGGAAGGTTGGTTCCTTTAGCGGGCTCTGAGGGAAGGGTCTGTGTTAGCCGTTGACATGTAGATGGCCATCCTCTCCCTGTGTCTCCCCATCATCCCTCCTCTGTATCATGCCTGTGTCCCGATTTTCTCCTCCCGTTAGGACACCAGTCACATTGGATTAGAGCCACCCCAACCCCCTCACTTTAACCTAATTGCCTCTGAAAAGACCCCGTCTCCGAATTCAGTCACATTCTGAAGTTCCTAGAGTTAGGGACTCAACAATTTCAAGGGGATACCCTTCAGCCCAGAACAAATATTAAGGGTAATGATGTGGCATTATGTCACCAGTGTACTCTCAAATGGTTTAAGAAACACACGTTTTTGTGTATTTGTTTTCTGTAATTTTCTTCTCCGTAAATTTGCTTTTGTTGAAAACAAAGAGAAAAATGTACTTGAAGGTTGTTCTTACAGTCTTTCTAGAATATTCTAAAAATAATTAAGGCAAGAGAGCGACTGCGTTTTATAAAGGTTCAAATGGAAAAGTGTTACTTTTATCCCCGACATAATAAACCTCAGTTATTTTGAAAATGCATTTCAGCGGAATACTTCATGCCTTAGAGATAGTGCGTATGTGACATATGGTGTAACCAATATGCTTTAACGCCAAATAACACAATCACAATGAACTCATCTGTCTCAGGTCCCTGCTGGATTTCCCTTACACAGTTAAGCTCAGGCATTTTGCAGGATCGGTGTGTTTATTTCCGGAGCGGCATCTTACATCATTTTATGGCTCCTTCAACAGGCTACCAGCTGTGTGCGCCTCCCACAGAACCACGACTCACAACAGAAGGAAAGGGAAGACAAGGGCAACGTAAAGGAGAGTTTGATTTCATTTTTTCTGGTTTTTGCCAAATTACAACATCATGCCATATGGTGTATGTATGACGGCGTTGGATCTGGAAAAAGCGGGTAGAGTTAAAGGAAGAAGAAAGGAACAGATAAAAATGAGAGACTGGCACATAAATGAGCACCCGGAAAGAAAGAAAGCTCATTGGTGAGCTCACTGGGAGGTGCCAACATAAGACATAAAATCATCAATTCCAATTCAGGCCTTCCGTCTACCGCCTCCTTCCTCTGCTCTCCCAGATGCACACCCTGGACGGAGATCCTGTTTCTACAGTGCTCACTTACCCACCGTGATTAGGTGATTCTGTGCTCCAGCAATGTTCCCTGGGGACAAGTACGTTCCTTACGAGGCTCCTCGCTCAAGGTATAAAATCCCCCTGTAAAAACCGGATTCTATCCGTTCGTGCCATCATTGTGTTATTAGAGTTGTCCCTTTTAGGATGTAGACATACGCAGGAAGCATCAGGTCATGTTACTATGAATCCGCGCGAGATACAAGCTCTGGGGGACAGCTGCCTGAAGTCACTCAGGTCTGAGGGAGAGCGGAAGGAAGGGGGACCCCCCATCACGAGAGCCGCGACCAGTTTAGGCATCCCCTCTTTGGCATTCTCTCTCTCTCTCTCTCTCTCTCTCAGTGTCTATGCCTCTACTCCCCACCACAGCCCAGTGGTCATGGAGACTGGATAGGGTGCCATGTCACCAGGGTCTGCGTTTTCCAGGTCTTGACTTACTCTCTTTCTTCCATCTGGATTTCCCATCCTGCCCACAATCTCCAATTCACGTTAAGATTTAATCTGCCCTTTAAGATTCAGCTGAGGGGCGCCTGGGTGGCTCCGTCGGTTAAGCGTCCGACTTCGGCTCAGGTCATGATCTCACAGTCTGTGAGTTCGAGCCCCGCGTCGAGATCTGAGCTGAGCGCTCGGAGCCTGGAGCCTGCTTCCGATTCTGTGTCTCCCTCTTTCTCTGTCCCTCCCCCACTCACGCTCTGTCTCTCTCCCTCTCTCAAAAATAAATAAACGTTAAAAAAAAATTTTTTTTTAAGAAAAGATTCAGCTGAAATACCGTTTATGCCCTGAAGTCTTCCCCCACCTTCCCGCCTACTTCCCTATCCCTTGTTCACCCTGCTCTTCTAACACTTTTTTCTGCCACTTGTGTACTTGCCAATTCTATTATCAGGTTGTGAACTACTTTAGTCTATGCCCCATATCCTGCTCCTCTTCCCCGCCCAGCTCCTACTACACTGCCTGGAACACACAAGTGTTTAATAGACGTTTGCTGAATTAAATAGGCACAGAGTTAATGAGACCTTGGCTTTCCCGGAGCCTCATTTACACATTCTTTTCACACAAACATGTAGGAAGGCATGAGACCAAAAATGCATGAGAACAAGCCTCTTCGTGCAGGAAAATAAGTCTCAAAAACATTCATTAACAAGCATTTCCCACCAAAAGGGAAGAACAGATCCAAGAGCAGTAACTTCATCGTCCCATACCTCGCTGGGGAACACGCATATGCTTTTGTGCCGCGGATCTGAAAGTCATGAACTTGAAAATCAGTCCTTTGTGAGCTCTGAATTGCGTTTCCTTCCCCATGTGCCTAACATCAATGACACCCGAAACAATGCCAGGAAGGGCTCTGGAGGGGCCCATGATGTTATCAGTGGCTGCAGGGGAACCAACTTGGGAGCCTGAACTGGGACCTGGCCAGAAAAGAAGGTACATTTCAAAGGACTGAGTTACCACTCTCATTTGTTATTTGAACCCAGCTCTGAAAGGTTTGATTCTGTACTGAAGCAATTTTTCACACCGAAATACTACAATTTCTGAATCGAAATGACTACTCTCCTCTCTAAAGTCTATACATGTATTCCATCGACGTTATCATCGTTCGCAAGGTATTTGCAATTTCTTCTTGCGATTGCCTCTGATTTGTGTCATCTAAGACTTTCTTTTGAATCTGAAATGACATTCCCAGGTCAGGCCACTCACCGTCTTTTACCCGATTTCACTCCGGATGACTTGGAACTGATTTCAAAAAAATGAAATCTGGGGCGCCTGGGTGGCGCAGTCGGTTAAGCATCCGACTCTTGATCTCAGCTCAGGTCATGGTCTCACGGTTCATGAGTTCAAGCCCCGCATCCGGCTCTGTGCTGATGGTGCAGAGCCTCCTTGGGATTCTGTCTCTCAAAATAAATAAACTTTAAAAACTATTTGTAATTGAGAAAAATGAAATCTGCTGTAAAATGACACCGAGTTGTGACCCCTGAGGGTATGTAAGAGAATGTGCCCTGACACTGACATGTTACAGCAAGAGTCACTTCTCCCACAAGCATCGTGCCAAGACGATGTTGTGGGAGAGAGGATATTCATTCAGATAGGATTCACCCCATACTGTCATGTTTGTTTAAAGAGCAGGCTCCTTGCCTTCATCTGTAAAATAGGAATGAGGATTCCATCTCCAAAAGAACAATGATCTACAGGAAGAAAACGAAGGGCACTCTTGTAAGGTGACGGAAGTGATAACTGCTAACCTTACCGTGGAAGTCATTTTGCAATATACACACGTATCAGATCATCAGGTTGTACACCTTAAACCCACACGACGTTATGTGCCAATCATGTCTCAGTAAGGCTGGAAACGCCTAAAGAAGTGGAGAGTCATTTTGAGACGACAGATACCGATCCGCAGAGGTTAAATAAGAGGGAGAACGTGAAAAAGAGCAGAGCATCATTTGTTCACTCATTCATTCACTCAGTGCACATGTATTAGGCACGGACTCTAAGCCGGTGTTGCCCTGGGGGCTGAGGATACGAATGGAGGGGATTCGGTTCTTGTTCTCTCAAAGTGGTCATGTACTGGATAGGGAGGGAGACACAGAGATCATTTCCATGCGATCTGAGTGCTTTCAAGGAAGTGTGCTCAGAGGAACTGTAGGCATATAAGAGGGGAGCTGAGCTGCATAGAGCCTGTCGTATGGGGGGAACATGCCCGAAAGAAGCAGGGTGGGAAAGTCCACCATATAAATATGAGCACCAGTTTGCTACAAGGGAAACCATGCTGTAACATCCTCATCCCAGTTTAAGATATCCCAGCACCCCCAGAAAGGCTACGTATAATTTATGCAACGCCTCAAAGAGCTCGAAACCTGGGAACCCCTGCAAGTAGCTGTTAATTTATAATGAATAAACCCTAAGTCGCCATTCTATTCCGTGTGTGACATTGTAAAGCATCTCAGGTTTTCACCAGCTTGGAAACAAAGAACACAGATAAAGAATGATCGCCGCGCCCTGTTGGGTTAGACTACTCCCTACCCAACCTCCCTTTCCCCGGTCCAGCTGCTCCAGTTTGTAATGTGGGGGAGAAGAGGAAGGGGGTGTTGTGCCGTCTGAAAGTGAGGCATTGTCTCTACCTTCTAATCATACTTCCTAGTGGGGAGCTACCAACTAGCCCCGTCTGGTTCCCAGCCTCTGCCCTCTCTTCCTCCTTCCAAAGCAGCGCCCACTGTGCGGAGCCTGGTCTAGAGTCAATCCCACGGCTGGCCCCGGCCCCCGTCCGTGAGATTCCACGTGAGTGTCACGGTTAGTCTGGCACCCAGCTTGTTCTCGCCCTGGTACCTGAACCTCAGACTTATTCTCTGACCAAACCACCAACGCACCACACATTTAACAGATCACAGCTCCAAGATACCAGTATTATACCGCCAATCGTACAAATAAAAATATCAAGGCTCAGCAGAAATTGAGATATTGCCCAAGGCCCCGTGGTTAGACAGCTCTGATTTGAAGCTTTGGGATTTGAACCCGGGTCTGTCTAACTTCAAATGTCCTGTTTCATCTTGCCACCCAGTGACTTACTCGGTGACTCCTGAATCACTGGTCCCACGTGCCTGGTCCCTATTTTTCTCATCTGTAAAAGGAAAGGGCGGGGGCACCTGGGTGGCTCAGTCGGTTAAGTGTCCGACTTCAGCTTGGGTCACGATCTCGCGGTCCGTGAGTTCGAGCCCCGCATCGGGCTCTGGGCTGATGGCTCGGAGCCTGGAGCCTGCTTCCGAATCTGTGTCTCCCTCTCTCTCTGCCCCTCCCCCATTCATGCTCTGTCTCTCTCTGTCCCCAAAATAAATAAACATTAAAAAAAAAAAATTAAAAAAAAAAAAAAGGAAAGGGCCATATCCACGTTTCTAAAATTATCGTCTCTGGGGACGCTCATGTCCACAAGCATGGGACAAAAATGTGGCAGAGGATTCCTCAGTCAACTACATCTGAGAGCACAGATTTAAACAGAGACCAAGGTATTTATTGCAGGACTTCTGACAGCCTTTAAGATAATGCTATGCTTTGGGAATCTTTGAGACAGGGGTACAGTCTTCTTTCCCTTATTTAACCATGGCACTCCGTCTTCTCTGGGACACTAGCGCCCCTCGGAACCAGTGTGGGAAACACTGTCCTGGGTGATACACAAGGTGCTTCTAGTTTCTACAACCACTGCCCGGGTCTCCAAAGCCTCTGATCCTCCCTCTGACGCTACCCAGCCTTGAAGACCTCCAGGGAGGATGATTCCATAAGGTTTCTCCGTGGCCGACATTGAAGCCGCAGAGAAATTCTGTCGAGCCAATGAATGAAATCGTTAATCTTTTAGTTAGCCCAAAGCAGGCTACCTTCCCACTTCCTCGGTGAGGACAGGAGCGAATCGGAAACCGCGGCTGCAAAGCGCTCTCATGCTTTCGCAGCTCCGTCTATTCCTGGTCATCTATTTCTCCCAGAGCACTTAGACGCGGATTCGTTTCCATCAACCCAAGGCTGCTATTTTGGGATTTGCTTTTGTAAGCCTAAATTGATTTAGTTCGCAGCGGACCTCGCTTCTTTGCATCCTTCTAAAAGGAGAGCTTCCCGTTTATCTGCATTTAGCCTCAGTGCAGTGCTGTCTGGACAGAAGAGGCTGGGCTTGCAAGGTTGCCGGAGGCCCTTCAAAGCCCAGGATTCTGTGATTCCCTAATTTCTCATCCATATTCTCATATCTTTTCAACTCCTTAGGAGAGCCATTGAACATTTTTAGTTTTGTTTTTTTTTTTTAATTTTTTAATGTTTATTTTTGAGAGAGAGAGAGAGAGGGAGAGAGGGGCAGAGAAAGAGGGAGACGCAGAATCCGAAGCAGGCTCCAGGCTCTGAGCTGTCAGCACAGAGCCCGACGCGGGGCTCAAACTCACAGACTGTGAGATCATGACCTGAGCCGAAGTCAGACGCTCAACCGACTGAGCCACCCAGGCACCCCTCATGTTGACATTCTCAACCATCTTTGGTATGACTCTTTTTGAAGCTCCACTGGTCCCATTTTTGGACAATAGGTGCTTATTTAGGTTATCCCATGGTCCTTTGGGAAAACTCTCATGGTCTTTGTTAATTTCCTTGCCATCTTGTCACGACAGGATGCCCCAGGTCTGACATCAGCCCTTTCTCCACGCAGCCCTGGTTCTTTCAGTGGGAAACAGGATGTGTCATATATCATATGGTGGTTAAACAGAGCAACAAAATCCAATAAAATTTTTGGTCTGCGTTCACCGTAGTCAGAATGTAATAGGGTTTTACCAAGCAGCTCTATAATTGTGTCTTTTGTTTCTGTAGTTCCTTTCACTGAAGTGTCCAAAGCGATTTTACAGCACCAAATTTATCTTTGGGGAAATGTAAAGATGGAAGAAAAGGCTAGAGAGATTATTATCCCATTTTATGGTCGGGGAAACAGATGCAATTATGGTGACATAGCCATTAGTTTGTAGAAAACTGGGGACAAGTTTGAATCGAATCTACCCTCCTACCCAGGAAAACAGAGATTCCCATCTTGCTGCTAGAGCCACCATGGCTCTAACAACCTCAGATTTTTTTTTTTTTTAAATAAATAGGGGATAGGAAGCATTAAGCAATAGAAAGGAAATAGGAAATTTTTTCCTTTATTTTCTGTTTCCTTGCTTCTTCCCTTTTGTTCCCCTTCCTTCCTATCCTTTTGTTTAAATTAAAAAATTTCGGGGCGCCTGGGTGGCTCCGTTGGTGGCTCCCTCTCTCTCTGCTCCTCCCCCGCTCATGCTCTGTCTCCGTCTCTGTCAAAAATAAAAATAAACATTAAAAAAAAATTTTTTTAAAGAAAATGTCAACATGTTTAAATTTATTGGCTTATAAAATACTTTCAAAAATCTAATTAATAAGCAAAATGTTCATTTTCATAATTGCGGTGACAGTTTCATAGATGTACACGTTTATCAACAGTCATCAAATTATACACCTTAAATATGTATAGTTCATGTCCATTATACCTCACTATTCATATTAATATATAAATAGATTAAATAATCAAATTGTTTGCTATTGTTTGATAATGCTAAAAACGAACTCCTTATTTTGAATAATTGGTAAAAAGAATCGAGCATTTTTTTCTTTCCAACCCAAACTGTACTTAAATTAACCAAACAGTAGATGAGGATTCTCTTTATTGATATATTCCCATTAATACATAATGAAGGAACCGCTAATAAATTAATGACTGTAGGCATAGATCAACATCTGTAAACATCACAGAAAGAAAGGCAATCAGACATTATCTGCTTCCTGATGGGAGAAAACACTACCACCCATGAAGCTGTCTTACCAAAAAAACCTTAAAATTCTGATCAAGCCTCTAGGTCCAACAGCCAGGTTGCAGGAAACAAGAGGAAAGAACATATGTAAATGTTAACACGAATGTATGGTCAGAAAAATCCAGACGGTCAGAACTCTGAAGGACAAAACCTGATTTCTTCGGCAAATAAATTACAAAAGAGAGGCAAGAGCTTGCAGGTTTACAAGAAACATGAAAGATATTAACCAACTCAATATGTGAGCCATATTTAGATCTTGATTCGCGACCACAAAATTTTAAAATGCATATATAACAACTGGAAACTAAAAACGTACTGAATACTTGATATTGGGAATTTATTGTCTATTGTCTGTGATGTGATACTGTTACACGGTTGTGTGTGTGTGTGACAGCTCTTATCTTTTGGAGATACTGAAATATTTATGGACGAAAATGTATGATACCTGACTTTTGCATCTAAGTAACCCAAGAGGGTGGAAATGGGTAAAACAAGATTGGCCATGACCTCATAGCTGAATGGTAGGTACACAGGTGCTCATTATACTCTTCTGTGTGTTTAAAATATTCCATAATGAGGGGCGCCTGGGTGGCTCAGTCAGTTAAGCGACCGACTTTGGCTCAGATCATGATCTCCCGGTTGGTGAGTTTGAGCCCCACATCGGGCCCTGTGCTGATGGCTCAAAGCCTGGAGCCTGCTTCAGGTTCTGTGTCTCCCTTTCTCTCTCTCTGCCCCTCCCCTGCGTTCTCTCTCTCTCCCAAAAAATAAATAAACATTAAAATATTCCATAGTGAAAAGTGTTTCTGAAAATAATAATCTATGCATCTTCTTGGCAAGTTAGCTAACTCTCCATCAGAGAGTTACCCAGCAGAAAAATGGATCCAGTAACATCAAACCCTTGGAGGTATTCCTGTCAATTAATACTTAGAAAATGCTTTGAGGTTTGAAGATGAAAGATACCATGTAATTGTAAGGTGTTATTACTATATTAGGATGGAATAAATTACACAGTAGATTTGAAGATCCAAATATGATCACCTCCTAATTCGAGATTTGGGTCATGTGGACCATAAGCTTCCTGAGAAATGCCCAAAAAGGGTCAATGGTCAAAGACTGATTCAAAAGGAATTCTTTCCATACAAGACACCCCCTTAAGACAGAGCAATGGCAGAGTAAGGCAAAATTACTAAGAAAAGTAAGTTTGCCTCCATTTGCCCCCAAACTTCCTCTTCAAGAACATCGTCTCTGCCTTTCCTATTCCCTCCTCCGGCTCCTAATTAATTCATGCTAGACCTGAACACCCAAAATTGCCCTGCCAGTCAAGACTTGCTCATTCATTCGTTTGACCAAAAAACACCTATCGAGTGTCTACTCTGTGCTAGGAATACGGATATAAATAAAGCTCATCCTGGAGGACTTCATAACGTCCATCTGCTGATATTGGGGCAGCATGACATCTAAATAAATCATTACAGTGCACCTACTTGAGATATGGATAAAGGGGGAGCAGAACAGAAGGAATTACTCTTTGCAGGAGGGTCTGGTGAAGTGTCACCAAGGCAGTGACATTTAACCTGCCTTGTTAAATAAGAGCTCAGAAGCAGGGTCAGGGAGAAAGGCATTCAAGGTGTATTAGTCAGGGTTCTCCAGAGAAAGAGCCAGTAGGATATCTAGAGACCTAGGGAAGAGGAGATTTCCTGTAGAAATTGGCTCACGCAGTTATGGAGGCCAAGAAGTCCCATGATCTGCCATATGCAATCTGGAGGACTATGGAAGCTGGTGGCATCGCCAAGTCTGAGTCCAAAGTCCAAGAACCAAGCCAGGAGAAGAGGGAGGTCCCAGGTCAAGCAGAAAGAGTGAATTTGCCCTTGTTCACCTTTTTGTTCTGTTTGATGGGCCCTCAACAGATTGGATGAGGCCCACCCCCACTGGGGAAAGCTATCTGGTTGACTCAGTCTACCAATTCCAACGCTATTCTCTTCCTGAAACACCCTCACAGACACACCCAGAAACCAGCTAGCTTGGCATCCCTTAGCCCAGTCAAGTCGACACATAAAATTAACCATCACACAAGGCAAAGAGCATCATGTAATCAAAATCACGGGCGAGCCCAGGGATAACTTACTTGTGGATGGAGGGGACACGTTTGGAAAGGTGGATGGAGCCAGGTCTTGAAGAGCCCCGTGCACTGCGCTGGGGACCTCGAACTTTATCTGGGGGCCCCAAGATGCTTTCTGAGGAAACGATGCCTCATTCAGATCTGCATTAGGACTGTACATCTCCTTGCTGCTCTCTGGACCACGTGAAACTATAAGTTACTGGCCCAGGCTTGTTCAATCTTGTAACCCTTAGTTCCCAGGACAGACTTAGACCTTTTGCAAGGGTCAAACTTAAAGGCAGTAATTTCCTTTCCTTTTTTTTTTTTTTTTAACGACACAATGGCTATACACAATGCTTTGGAAAGGAGCTTGAGGGAGAAAAAAATAAAAGAGGACTCTATCCCTCAAAATAAGTGTAGCCTGGCAGTGAGTTCACGTGACCTTCATTCTCACTTCAGAACTCTGGGCTATCCCTCCTCGTGAGTGTCCCTTGGGAGAAACTGAAAAGGGACTTACAGGTCCGAGGCCACACCCCGGGCCGAAGTATTATGATTCCGGTGCAAGGGAGAGGAGAAAAATGCAGGCTCCGTGTCCCCTGAAGGGAAGGCAAATGGAGTCTGCCTTGAAGGAGGAAGAGGCTGGGTCGTTATGGGGGTTGGGCCAGCGGGGAAGGATAACTGGAGTAGCACAGAGCAGTATTTCCCCAGGGAGCTTCCTTCCCAGTTCATGGGAACTTGGTCTAAGTCAGTGAGCAAGGGGGCTGGATGTCTGAAAGATCGAGACCACCTCTGGGAATTTGGAAAGAGCCATAAACTCTCAGAGAGCTCAGGGACCGGAGGACAGCAGGGACTCAGAGGGATACGGCTTTGCAGCAGGCCTCTGGATAAGAAGCAGTTTCCAGGGGCCAGGTGGCGGACAGAGAGCTGGTGAAGGCTCAGCAGAAGTAGCTGGCAGTTCTCCAACCTGGGGACTGGAATCCTGCCTCTGAACCACAGCCTCCTGTGGATGGCCCTGGCGCCGGTCCCTGCCTGGACCGTGGATCACATGAATGCCGACTCAGAGCGCATTGGATTATTAACACGTTTTAGTCCTCCGCGAGCGAGGTGGTCTTAACTCACTCTTTCTCCAGCAGACTGTTCTGACTCTGGATTCGTTCCCACTGTCCAACCGCAGCATTTGAAGCTGCTTTAGAGCTAACACAGTCCTAGTAAAGCCATACACGTGGCAAGTTGGGCTTTTCCAGAATCATTGACTGAGGTCTTTTGACATAACCTGATTCCCATTTTCTGCCCTTTTTACCCTCCTTCAATGGCATGTCGAGCGTGTGTGTGACCTTGTTACTTTACTAGTCATTCCCAGCCACGGATAATTCATTCTTTCTATTGTTCCAACAGCAGCCTGTCATCTGACTACGACCGTAGCTCAGTGACCAACTGTTGGCGTAAACACTGCTTGTGTGTGACCAGCTTGGACATTTGCACCGACTAAATCGATTTGTGGTCCAATTAGTCTAAACTCCAATCAGTGATGCACAATGGAGCACGATCATCACTTAGAAGTTAAGGTCATGGTGCCCAAAGTGTACATCTTACATTACAGCTAATAGTTTTTCTTTTTGTTTGTTAATTCTGTTGTTAGGGGCGCCGGGGTGGCTCAGTCGGTTAAGGGTCTGCCTTGATTTCGGCTCAGGTCATGATCTGACGGTCGTGGGATCAAGGCTCAGTGCTGCGTGTGGAGCCTGCTTGGAATTCTCCCTCTCCCTCTCCATCTGCCTCTCCCTCTCTCCCTCTCTCTCTCTCTAAAAGTAAAAAATAAAAAAATTCTGCTGTTAATATATTGGAGTATTGTATTTGTGTTTCGTAAACGTTTAATAAGATTAAGTCCAAAAAAATGGGATGGGAATTGAACAAAAACCTTATGCTTATAAGCAGATGTTTTTGTTTTTTTCCTGGGTTTGGTCTATGCTAGAAACACATGTGGCTCAAGGATTTGAAATTCAGTTTTTAGGTCGCCTTAGTGCACAGCAACCTTCGAAAGCATCCTTCAAGTAACGCCTGGGCAAAAAGGGACACACGACTCTGTGCACGTGGGGGTGGGGGCAGAGAGTTGAGACAATCCTCCAAAATAAAAGAGTTCTGACTCAGAACATCATGTATTAGTTTTCTCTTCATCAATAACAAATTACCCCAACGTTTGATGACTTCAATCGACAATAAGCGTTGCTGTCCTGTGTATCGTCTCTCTGTTTCCGTGGGTCACTCAGAAGCACCTTAGGTGGCCGTCTCCGGCTCACGGCTCATGGGTCTCTCCTGAGGTTATAGTCAAGGTGACAGGCAGGCCTGCAGTCACAGAAGGCTCGACCGGCGCTGAAGGATCACCCTTCACGGTTGGCAAGTTGGTGCCGGCTGTTGGCAGATGTCAACTCCTTGCCACAGGGACCTCTCCGGAGGGCTGCCGGTGTCCTCTCAACGTGACAACCGGTTCCCCCAGAGGGAATGATCCGAGAAAGAACCACATGGAAGTCACACTGTCTTATTCTTACCTGGCCTCAGGAGTCACATACCATCATTTCTGTGATATCCTTATTGATTCACAGGCTGACTATTCCGTATGGGACAGGCTGGAATACTAGGTGCCACGAATCACTGGGGGCCTTCTCCACCAGGAGAAGTCTGGCCACCATAGTAACCTAGACAGATGCTGGCCCCTCAATATTTCCAAGTCTTCTACATTGGTCGAGCTTCCTTGCCCTTCAAAACAAAATTAAAAATCCTCTTGGGGGCACCTGGGTGGCTCAGTCCGTTAAGCATCCGACTCTTGATTTCAGCTGGGGTCACGATCTCACGGTTCAGGGGATGGAGCCCCACACTGGGCTCTGTCCTCCGGAGGCTCAAGCACTGTCATTCTCTCTCTCTCTCCTTCCAACAATAGACAAACTGTATTTTTTAAATCCTCTCAAACATGCATCCCAATTGCAGTGGGAAACCTAACGACTACCCCAACCTCTGCATCTAGTCCCAAAGCCCCGGGGCGCTATGCTGGACACTGAGATGTTCAGCCCAGATGCCCTTTGAGCAAGGACCTGTTGTCACAGCTGCTGTGTGGCCACCTCCAGCCCTCACCTCCTCCGGGCTGTGCCTCGGCTGCACCTCGCCCAAGGCCACACCTTCTGGGGCAGCCCATGTCTGGTGACCGATGGAAGAGGGCATAGGAAGGTCCAGCCACTCAGCCCAACTGGGAACAACCCTGACAGGCCACCGCAGGCCCAGACTGCCACCGGGTCCCCTAAAGTCCAGGTCAGCTTCTGCCTCCCCTCATCCTGACCCCACCGGCCTCCGTAACACACATCCTGGATTCCACACCTGAGCAGCGGCCTCCTGGAAAACCCACACTGGAAATATCCTTTCCCCTCAGAGCTCTTCCAGAGCATTCTCCCTCCTCAAACCAAACAGAGTTCTGTTCATGTCTTCGGTGGAGCCGATTAACTGACTCTGATTCATTCCTGGCCCTGGCCACACAGGTTCTATTTTGTCACAACCAGTCTGGTCCATCAAGTTCCTCATTAAATGAACTGTTCTCTCCCTTAGAAATTCCAAGCTCAGATATTAAAGCATTGATTTTTTTTTTTTCCTTCACTCAAGGAAAAGGAAAGGGAAATAGAGGCATGTCTCCACTTAACTCCCAGGCCTCCCCGCCCTGCCTCAAAACCAGCCTGGCTCTAACCTTGGCTCCCACTACTCCCATTACCAACTGCCCCTGCCATCTTGGCCGGGCAGGCCACTTTTCCATCTCACTCCCCACGCACCTGTTTGCCAGCCCACCCCCATTCCCACCCTGTCACCCGTTCCTCTCCCTCTGCCTCCTACCCCCCACATCCCCGCAGCTGGCTGGCCACTCTCCCTCCCTGCAGACGGAGCCCTGCCCACTCCAGAGCCCATTCCTTCTAGGCCACAAAGGGAAGAAAAATGGAAAACGAAAAAAAGGACTTTAAGGCTGCAGCCCCTGAGCATGAAGCATCCTTCCAATGAGGGGTTTGTGGTATGCACGGCTTAGGAAGGCCCAGCTCACCCCTTCCAGTCTGGTTTTCTCGCTACGCCTGAGTTCTTAGGGTCAAGCGGTGCTCCCCACCTTCATTTCCAGTTCCTGTGTAAGCCCCCGGCCCTATCAGACCAGGGCATGCATGCCTTGCCTCTTCCAGACCCTCAGTCTGGGTGTGGACTCTCGCTGTGCCTCCTGGAGGGAGACAAGTTAGATTCACCTGCACTGCCCGCCTGCTTAATTGTTGGGTGCGGGCTCCTCCCTGGATCCCCCACGGCAGTGACCTATGCAAAAGCTTGCTTTGGACCTCCTGGGCCCACTCCTAATCCACATTGCAGACTGCTGTCCCCGGGCCCATGTCTCCAGGCCCCTTAGCCACCCAGCACCCAGCCCTCCAACGGAGGCTTCCAAGAAAGAATCACAAGTGAAGAGTGTTTCCTCCTCTTGTGCGCTGCTGGTGGAAAGCACATAATTATATCCTTCCTTTATTTGCTCCCTGCCTTGTGTGGGTCACGTCTCACCAGCTAATTTGTAAACTCATTAAGCGCAGAGACTGAGTCTCTCTACAACGCCGTGTTCCCATCAGGCTGACTCATTCATTAATTCATCAGATATTTCAGTGACTGCTCTGTCCCAGACACTGGTGTTCAAGACACCGAGGCACAGGATGCAAGGCTGCAAAAGTAAACAGGATCCCCGCCCTCATGGTGGGAAAACAGACAATCAAATAATCACCCACATCGACGTAAAATGACACCAGAGAGCTACCGCTGAAATCACTACGGTGGCAGTTCCTAAAAAAGTTGACAACAGAATTGCCATACGATCTAGCAATTGCACTTGTGGGTATATAGTCAGAAGAACTGAAAACAGAGTCTCAAAAAGATATCTGGACACCCACGTTTACAGCATTATTCACAAGAGCCAAAAGACGGAAGCAACCCCGGTGCCCGTCAAAGGATGAACGGATAAACAACATGAAGTCTATCCATACAACGGAATATTATTCAGTCTTAAAAAGGAAGGAAATTCTGACCTGTGCTCAACATGAATGAATATGGAGGATATTATGTTAAGTGAAATCAGCCCATCGCAAAAGGACAAATACTGCATGATTCCATTTATATGAGGTACTTAAGGGTAATAAACTCATAGAGACAGAAAGTAGAATGGAGGTTACCAGGGTCCCAGGGGTTCGGGTGGGTGGTGGGGCGGGGGAAATGGAGAGTTAGTGTTTAATGGGGACAGTTTCAGTTTGGGACAATGAAAATGGTTCTGGAGATGGATGGGGGTGATGATCAGACAACAATGTGAACATATTTAGTGCCACAGAGAAGTACACTTAAAAATGGTTAAGATGATAAACTTTATGTGTATTTTAGCATAGTTAAAAATAATTTTTAGGGGCACCTGGGTGGCTCAGTCGGTGAAGCGTCTGACTTTGGCTCAGCTCATGATCTCACAGGTCATGGGTTCAAGCCCCGCGTCAGGCTCTGTGCTGATGGCTTAGAGCCTGGAGCCTGCTTCGGATTCTGTGTCTCCCTCTCTCTCTGCCCCTCCCCTGCTCGTGCTCTGTCTCTCTCTGTCTCAAAAATAAATAAAACATTAAAAAAAGTTTTAATGAAATGAAATGAAATGAAATAATAAAATAAAATAAAAATAATTTTTAAAATAACAAAGGTGCCTGGGTGGCTCAGT
This sequence comes from Herpailurus yagouaroundi, assembly GCF_014898765.1. Classification (NCBI taxonomy): domain Eukaryota; kingdom Metazoa; phylum Chordata; class Mammalia; order Carnivora; family Felidae; genus Herpailurus; species Herpailurus yagouaroundi. Next base: position 31,661,331 of record NW_024412412.1, on the reverse strand, counting down.
TGGTTGACTGACCTCAGTCGGCTCAGGTCCGGCCCCAGGGTCATGGGATGGAGCCCTGCGTCGGGCTCTGTGCTGAGCGTGGAGCCTGCTTAGGATTCTTTCCTTCCCTCTGGCCCGCCCCCGTGTGGGCACGCCCTCCGTGTCTCTCTCTCTCTCTCTCTCTCTCTCAAATAAAATAAATAAATAAATAATGAAAATAAACAAAGAAAACGCAATAACAAACAAAAATGTTACACCTGTTGGGGCGCCTGGGTGGCTCAGTCAGTTAAGTGTCCGACTTCGGCTCAGGTCACAATCTCATAGTCTGTGAGTTCGAACCCCGAGTCGGGCTCTGGGCTGATGGCTTAGAGCCTGGAGCCTGCTTCCGATTCTGTGTCTCCCTCTCTCTCTGCCCCTCCCCCGTTCATGCTCTGTCTCTCTCTGTCTCAAAAATAAAGAAAACGTTAAAAAAAAAAAAATGTTACACCCGAGACAAGAGCTGAAAGAGCAAGGCAAGGCTGCCCAGCGGACGTGATGGCCAAGTTCTGAAGGGTGAGGGGGGGTATCGGGGTCAGTGGTGCCTCCGCCCTCGCCCACCACTGAGGCTCTCAGACTGCATAGAACTTCAGGCTCGCTCGGCAACCCTCTTCACGCAGATTTAAGAACGACATACAGAAGTAGGTAGAGGAGCCTTCGACTACAATATCCTATGGTTGTGTCCAGCGACACATGGGTTACCCTTCGGGCTTCGTGTACTTTGTTTTCCAAGGACTAAACCAGTGACTCTCAGGCGTCAATATATACGAGATTTATCAGAGGGGCTTGTTAAAGGCAGACTCCTACACCCCAACTCCCGCCACATTTGGGGGGGGGGCGGTTGGCATAGGGCCTAGTCATGCGTACTTTACGTGATTTAAAATACACGTAGCCCACCCGCCTCAAGTCACTCTAGAGACCCCCTGGAGACCACACTTTTGTGAGACACTGGATCTGTGTTCGTTTTGTAAGCCTCCAAATCCCGGATGAGACCATCATTACTAGTACTTTGCCAGTCGATGGTTAGGAACTGAAAACAATTTATTTCCGAACGGCCTCACCACCCAAAGAAAATAAACAGTGCAAATAAATCCGCATACTCACGTAGGGCCCATATTTCAAGCTCTTGTACCGACTCTACAGCTTTCTGGGAAGCAAGGAAACATAGTTCAAGGCCGGTTCTATAAATAGATGAATGGAGGCAGGCACGGGCAGTGATAGAAAAAGAGAGCTCATCACGACAGGCAGCTCTCAGCCACCTTTCTACGTAGCAGGTCAGGTCCAGCCGGCCTGTTGTGTGGGGCCTAATCCCTAGAAGCAAGTCTGTCGAAACCGCTTACTTAGAGGCATGCGCAGCTAATGTCGACCAGCTCATTAGCAAGCCATTAAAATGTGTCCCCAGCAATGATTATTGGGTCAGAGCTGGGGTATTTAGCACTCCATCAACCTGAAACCATGATCTTCCAATACTACCGTGCAGTGGGGATCCCTGTCGCCCTGTACGGCTCATAAGGGAGAAATCCTGCTCAGTCACTACGGGGCGACTCCCCTGTTCTATACAGTTATGCCATGAGCTAAACTTTACTGAATCTTATTTCCTTGAAAAGTGGTAACACGTATACAGCGACGAGGTATAAATCAAGAGCGCATTCATTTTATAAACCTGCATACGCCATTCCCCCAGCATGGCGGGTTGTGGTCCACTTGTCCCTCTTTGTTACTGACTGACATTATTCATGTCACGGGCTCCAGATGGGGTTGGATACAAGGCGGAAAGGACACCCCTGCAGAGTTTGGGGAAAAAAGTTTCCGTGAATAAGCAGAGGCCGTTTCTTTGTTATATCTAGATCTCTTTCACCTTTGCAGAATACCTGTTGGCCAGACTTATTTAACTTCTGCTCTCTCTCAAGACTTTCTAAGAAAGCACTCATTGGCTTGACCATCCCATTTTAATACTCCACCTTTCTTCCCATCTCATTGGTTTGCATCTTCTTGCCCTGTTGAGTCGGTAAGTGACCTAAGGAAGAGTCGGGAGGAAACTCTAGGCCTCTTGATGCTTTCTACTGCTTGATTCCACCTGTGAAAGTCTCCTTATCCCTGAGGAGCTTACAAGTTTTTGAAAATTCTATAAGACGAGGCAGGAAGGTGGCCTGGAGAACATGTCCAGTAGCTCCTGGGTTTGATAGACATGTGTTTGAATCTCAGTCATTCCCGCTGATACGCTTTTATCCACAAATAACGGAAACCCTATCCAAAAGGAGCTGGCGTAGGGTGCATGTGGGTGGCTGATTGATTCAGTGGCTCAAGGTGCTTTCCATCTTTCTGCCCTGCCTCACTCCAGGCATTATACCGGACACAATGGCCAACAGAAAACGACCATTAATTTCTTTGAACGCAGCCTCTTTATTTTGTAAAATAGTCCTATCCTCTCTACATACTTTATCCACCGGTAAGAATTAAGCAAGATAAAACATGTCCAAGCCCTAGGCAGAGCACATGGCCTATGTTGGTGCTTATATACCTTAAGACTCAGTGAGGTCTGATCCGAGTCTCCTAAGGAATATAATTTAAGGGAGTGAGGGTGCGGACCCTGGATTTTAATTCTACACACGTTTAAAAACTGGCACCACTGCTTACTAGCTAGATGAACTTGGATCCATTTGCAAAATATTCCTAAGCCTGTGTCCTCATCTATAGCATAAACAATTCTAGTATCTAGCAATAAAGAGAATATGGAGAAAGTTAAATAAAATGATGCACGTGAAACACACAGCATTGAGCCGGGTACCCTAGGGGTGTTCAATAAATACGAACCATTTTTTTTATTATGCTGATCAGTGGGGGAGCAAAGAGGACTATAGCTTGGTGAGGTAGGGCGTTCCTGGGTCCCAAACATGCATTTGGGGAAGGGGGTCTTACTAGCATACGGAAGGGCGGGGACTCTGTCCCGGGAAGGACACAAGGTTAGCTCGCTAGGGTTGGTAAAGCGAGACCTGCTTTTTACCGGGTCTGGGGTGGCCCGGGGAAAGATTAAGCTTTTGTCATGGTAATGATGGGGAGGCCTCGGCGGGAATCCCTTTCCACCCCCAGCTGAGGCCAGTCTCCGCGGGAGGAAAGGGCCCGGCGGCGAGGTTGACTTGCCGCCCGAGCTCCGTAGGTGGCAGTGTGCGTGCAGCGTTGAAGGCGGGAGGCAGGCGTGGCCATCCCGGAGCCTCGCCCAGACCCCCAGCCCGGGTCCACACCAGGCACCCGGGAAATCGCATCCCCTGCGCCCCCCACCCCCACCCCGCCAGGATCCAGAGAGCCCTCCGGCCACCCACCCGCCGGCGTCCCCCTCGCTTCCCAGTCCACCTGCTGGGCTGGAAACAAACCAGGACCGCCCAGAGGCACCTTTGCAATGAAAAATACAGCCTGAGAAAAGCCTCCGCTGAGTCTGCAAACCCCACTACCTACCCTTTGCTTTCAAGATGGATTTTTTTTTTATTTTTTTTTTTCAACGTTTATTTATTTTTGGGACAGAGGGAGACAGAGCATGAACGGGCGAGGGGCAGAGAGAGAGGGAGACACAGAATCAGAAACAGGCTCCAGGCTCCGAGCCATCAGCCCAGAGCCCGACGCGGGGCTCGAACTCACGGACCGCGAGATCGTGACCTGGCTGAAGTCGGACGCTTAACCGACTGCGCCACCCAGGCGCCCCTCAAGATGGATTTTTAAACTCGTTTTTCCTTTAACTGATTCCCTGGTCAGCCTTTGGGGCTGAGAAAACCATTCTACCAGGGAGAAGCTGAAAGGAAGGATTACATGGCTCTAAGAACTCAAAGTCAGGCTCATTCTTGCTCAGCTTGTCATTCACACTGAAGTAAATGTTTTGCTCACCCCACCCCTTCCCCCAACAAGATGATTTTAGGCTTACAGGATGATTTATCCCTCTGGGCGCTCCACAGATTATTTCCTTCTGGCACCCCCTGAGAAGCAGTTGTTTCAGAGGCTAAGGGTACCAGCTGCCTGGAACACATATTAACAAATCCTGTGAGGGAGGAAGACGTGAGTCCTACAAAACCAAGGCAGGTGGCTACGGTCTTGGGAAAAGACAACGAAGTCCTGGGTTCAAGTTCCCTCTCTTGTCCACCAGAGTGAGTTTACGCAGCTCTTTTGAGCCCCAATCTATGAAATCTACCTCGAGAATAGCACAACATAATTGGCAGTGCTGTGCTCAGCCATTTGGAGTTGAGCCAAAGAAAGAAATCATGAATGTGGATATACTGTATTTAAAACCTTGTTTTTCGCATCATTGATTATTTTGCATTAATTTTTATTTTTTAAACACAGTACTGAAATCTTACTTATCTTGGGGCGCCTGGGTGGCTCAGTTGGTTGAGCGGCTGACTTCAGGTCATGATCTTGTGGTTCATGAGTTCAAGCCCCACGTTGGGCTCTGAGCTGACAGTGCGGAGCCTGCTGGGGATTCTCTTTCTCCCTCTCTCTCTCTCTGTGCCTCCCCCCGCTCCCCGATTTCTCTCTCCCCCAAATAAATAAACATTTGGGGGGGAATCTAACCTTACTTATCTTGATTACTGAGCTGAGTGGGGTGTTTTGGCGGCCTCTCAAATTTTGCACAAAAGGCACCTCACCACCTCACCCTAGTCAAAACCCTGATGGTTAGGTCAAGTAACATATATGAATATAGCAAGCACCCTCTAGACTTTTCATGATGTTTGCTGACCGACTGCATAGAGAATTCTGAGCTGAGTTTGGGGGCTAGAGGCCATGGGAACAAGTTGTCTACGGCAAACCCTACCTTGAAAATTTCACACAGTGTCTCGTTTAAAACCCACAACTTAGCTGAGCGTTAATGTCTGCATCCTCAGACAAAAACCCAAGACTACAAAAGAGAGCATTTGTAGGAAAGTGACGCTCCCCGTTCTCCCTGGCCCAGTAACGATGGTGCTTCTGCTCTGAGTCATCCGAATTCTTTCTCCTGCTGCCCCTTTTCTGCACACCCACTTGTGTGTGATATAGCAGGCAGGCCCCCGGCAGGCAGGCAGGCAGGTGGGCAGACTGGGCAGACAGCACAGCATGTTCCTCTGGGCAGGGCCCTGGGGCAGCCAGAGAACCCCAGGAGGGGGTGGGAGGTGGAGAGATGATTCCCAGAGCTCACTGGGCCTCATGCGAGCATCTCTGGGATGCACAGACTTTCAGACTATGGGCACCTACTGGCCTTGGGGGTCGCTGGGAAGGGTGGGAAGAAGAGACCAGGGAGACACGGATTCTCCGTGTAACGTATGCACTCAAGTTCCTTGCCTTTGTTTCCTTTCTGGAAAATAAAATACTATTTTAAGGCTCCAGGAGTTTTTTTTAAAAAACTCTGGTGTTGGGGCACCCCGGTGGCTCAGTCAGTTGACCGGTTGACTTCGGCGCAGGTCATGATCTCACGGTTTGTGAGTTCGAGCCCCGCGTCGGACTCACTGCTATTAGACTGTTAGCGCAGAGCCTGCTTCGGATCCTCTGTCTCCCTCTCTCTGCCTCTCTGCCGTTTGCGCTCTCCCCAACATAAATAAATATTAAGAAAATACAAATTAAAAAATCAAAACTCTGGTACTGTGTCCCACCTTGAAAAAAAAATACTTAGCGTTCAGGGGTTTAAGAAATATAACCCCTCAATACACCTTATGAAGAAGATGCGTCTGCCGAAGAGTTGGTCTTAAAGCAGAATGAAACAAAGTGGAACGGATGGCGTGCTTGCTTCCAGAGCTTCCACTGGCTTCAACCCCTGGGTGGGTAAGAACCTATTTAAAGCAATTTCCACGTCAACCCCTCTTGCCTCCTCCTTCCATGCTTGACCCTTTATTCTCTATTCCTCGTCTCAGGGAAAAGGAAACAAATTATCGAGTCCTTGCCCTTTGCTAGGCTGGTTGTTAGGGGTTTCCCATGCATTATCTAATTGAATGTCAAAATGGCGCTGGGAAGTAGACACTCTTATTGACATTTTAAGGATGTAGGCGCCACCCAGGTTCACCCAGAGTCCAATGGCTACAACCGGGCTTGGCCTGGCCTTCTGACTCCAACACTTCCCAACCTCACCCCAACCACCGTCTTGACTTCTTTCTTTGTTTCTTTTTTTAATGTTTATTTGTTTTTGAGAGAGAGACAGAGCGTGAGCCGGGAAGGGTGAGAGAGAGGGAGACGCAGAATCCGAAGCAGGCTCCAGGCTCCCAGCTGTCAGCACAGAGCCCGACGCGGGGCTCGAACTCACGAGCTGTGAGATCATGACCTGAGCCAAAGTCGGACGCTTAAGCAACTGAGCCACCCAAGCGCCCCCACCATCTTCACTTCTGACTTCACTTCTGCCGTAGCCAACAATTAGATTAGTAGATGATGGGTGTCTTCCAAAATGCTTTTACCCAGAGTTTGCCACATCCGGCTGCTTGTTATTTTATTAATCTTCAGCTTATTACGTGAAAGGTAAGGGGTAGACATGAGTGCCCTGTGCTCAGGAAGAGAGAACAGAAGTATCTTGGGAGAAGAGGACTCTGTGTAAATAATACGTGCAAAAGGGCGGGTCCAAATCTCAACCGAATTTCGTTCTTCACCCAGGAGACGCCAGCATGCGGAGTGGTTCCCCGTTCTTAGAGCTGCCTCTCCAGACGGAGAGGAAGTGCTGTGGTTCTGCCTTTGGCACGGAACGTCCCAGGGCCAAGTGCGCAAAGCCCAGTGCCCACTTTCAGGACAGCAACCCTTTGCAGGGCAGAGGGCAGTTTTAACCTGAGCTCTGTGCGCATAGGTGGGGAGAGACCGACACAGAGAGAAGAGGAAACCACATAGGAGAGAAAGAATACTCGTGTGCACGTGGAAGAATGGTATATCGTTTCTTCTTTCCTTCTGGCCTAGAGTGAAAAACCTCAGCATCACGTCCGGTTCCCCCAATTGCAGATGTTAGGACATTAACGACGGTCTGTGCGGAGGGTGGCAGAAACACAGAAGGGAAGAACAGCTCTGTGTCCTCTCCAGAATGGAAGAGGTAAGAGAGATTGCAATTTGCCTACCTTACCTCCGGCCTCCTTTTCGTCCTTTGAATTTCTTCCTGGAATGTTCTTCCTTTAGAATTCCAGGTTTGGGCTGAGCACATTACTGCCCAGCTAAAAGACTTCATTCTCCAGCCTTTCTTGCAGAAGTCTGGCCCTGTGCCTCATTTCTCACCGAAGAGATGAAAGAAATACTGTGTGGGACTTAGGAAAGGCGTTTTTAAAGGGCGAGAATGCTCTTTTTTCTCCCCACGTTTCCATCTTGCTGAGTGGAACAGAGATGTGATGGCGGAGGCATTAGCAGCCACTGTGGACCAGGAGACCACCCTAAGGGTGGAACTGGAGGGGACATGGGTCTTTGATGGAAGTCCTGGAATGCCTAACTCTAGTCTTTTACACGAAAAAGAAATGTAAGTTTATCTTATCTAAGACTAAACTGGGAAAGGGAGGATGTGTGGGGAGGACTGTTTCTACATTATGCAGATCAACCTAATTCTTTTTGGTTTTTTAAATATTTTTTTATGTTTATTTTTATTTTTGAGAGAGAGAGAGAGAGAGAGAGAGACGGAGCACAAGTGGGGCAGGGGCAGAGAGAGGGAGACACAGAATCCAAAGCAGGCTCCAGGCTCCCAGCTGTCAGCACAGAGCCCGACGCGGGGCCCGAGCCCACAAACGGTGAGATCATGACCTGAGCCGAAGTCAGATGCTCAACCGACTGAGCCACCCAGGCGCCCCCAGGTTAACCTAATTCTAATTGATAGAGAATTTTATTTTATTTTTTTGATAGAGAATTTTTGTTGAAACAGCATAATCCTAGTTTGCTGGGAACTTTCTTTCCTCCACGTATAGGAAGAGACCACGGCCAGAACAAGGAAAGTTGTATAATGAATCTCAACTTCCTGCATTGTTAAAATGTCACACGCATTGCAGAGGCCAGAATAATTGATTGGCTGAATGTATATTTATTGTGCATTAATAACGTGCCCGGCACAAGGGAGCCTTTGCCCAGGGGGGTCCTGCTCCCCTTGTTTTACCATAACCAATGAACCAAATTGGGGCCCCCACAACATTTCAGAAGCCCCCATTGTCTCCCCAGCACTGCAAAAGAGGAGCAAAATAATCGGTCATCACTGGCCCTGGTGGGGAGGGCTAATGACATGAACATATGCCAAGCTTTTATGTGTTGGCCCTCCTTTGAACTTTAGGCCAACCTTTATGTAATAGGTGTTACTGTCCTCAGTTTATGCCTGTATCAACTAAAATGCAAAGATAGGCCAACTGGCCCTTGGCCAACCAGCCAGGAATTATCTGGGACACTGCTCAATAAATATCTGTTGAATGAATGACTGAAAGTCCAAGTTTTGTTCACTCGCTTGCAGAGCATAGATTTGGGGGGGGGGGGGGAGCTATTGTGTGACATCCCCATTCTTAAATGTCTTTGATACAAATGAGTACAAATGGTCATGGTGCTTCCCTAGAGCCAAAATTGGATGAGAACATTTATCTACTCCTGGCCTCTGCACAAACATCTCTGTCAATCATTCCCCCGGCCCACCTTCTAGGTGGCGTTGCTGCTTCTCAGGCTCTTCCTGTGCTTGCCCGTGAGCCAATCATGGTACCAGGCACCTCATTGTGGCTAACAAGAGTGCAGCCTCAGCCAGCGGACACTGGCTTTTCAATACAGTTTCACCGCAAGACGTATGACCGTAAGCAAACCACTCAACCACTCGGCCTCAAGCACTTTATGTATTTATGTGTTTGTCTGCTTATTTATTTTTAAGTAGGCACCATGCCCAGCGCCGAGCCCAACACGGGGCTCGAACCGACAACCCCTAGATCGAGACCTGAGCTGAGACCAAGAGTCGGACGCTTAACCGACGGAGCCACCCGGGCGCCCCAAGTGCCTAATGTATAAATAAAAATTTAATTCAATAAGTGCAGGGGCTCAGCATTACGACAAGGGTGGAGGATGCGGAGAGAAAGATATGACACCTGTCCTTAAGGATGTGAGTCGAGTGAGGGAATTTGCAGATAACCATAATGGTATGGTCAATGCCAAACAGGCCATCCTGCCCCTGAAGTTCCTGGTGTGGGGTGCATGAATGTACTCCAGCCTGGTTCAGAAGTAGGGGGGCGAGCGCTTCTCTACATCGTCGCCGTCCTGCTGAATTTCCAGTCATCAGGGGGCTTACAAATCTCCTGGCGTTGTAAGGCGGTGTCCTCTCAAAGTGCCCGAAGGCTCATGGCGCTCAGTGGTGCCCTCAGAGTGTCTCTTTTCCTGGCCTCCTGGCACGTCCCAGGCCATGAGAGCTCAAGGACAGAGGTCCAAACACCAGTCAGAGCTAGAGCCCCCTCTCCTGGTATTGTTCCCCCCCAGACCATCATGGGGTCTACCCACAACCCGGCCAGTCCTCACTCCCCAAAGCCCTAATTTTACTTCTTCTTTTTTTTTTTTTTCCCCCATGGCCTCTAGCAAAAGACGTTAGGACAAAATCCAAACCCTCAGCCACACAAAATGGAGAATCCAGATTTTAGAAACAGATGGTCTTCCTTCCCAATAAGGGAGAGAAAATGATTTGACTCAGGTTGGAGTGGTACCAGTAAAGACTTACCACTATAAGGAACATTCCAACTACACTTTGAGAATGGTGAGCTAATCTCAGATAATAAGTGACATCTCACATTTTGGAGCATTTCCAGGACTGTGTGCCAGGCACCGAGCTAAAGGCTTCACAGCGAGGTACCTTAGGCCTCCCTCCAGCAACCCTGCAGCAGCATCTGATAGTAATGGCAATCGTACGGATGAGAAAAACAGAGGCACCGAGTCATGTGACTTTCCCCAGGTCGAGTCCAGCCCTTTGGGTCCGGGGCCACACCCCTCACCACTCCTCTACATTCAATTATGGGGATTTTATCCATTTCTTTGAGGATCCAACCAAATATTCTGTCCTCCGGCTAGAATGTCTTCCTGCCTCCCCTTGTCTCACCAGCCCCTACTTAATCCCGGGCCCCAAATTCCGTGAGTCTGCCGGGTCTAAGAAAATACCACACACTGGGTGGATTAAGCAACAGAAGTGTATGTTCTCACAGTCCTGGAGGCTGGAAGCCCCAAGTCAAGGTGTTGGTGGGTCTAGTTCCTTGGTTTGCCTTCTCGCCGTGTCCTCACACGGTCGCCTGCGTCGCGTTCTCACTCGAACACCCCTGCCTCACTGGTTATCTCTCTGCGTGCTCAAATTGCCTCTTGTTATAAGGACACTGGTCAGATTGGATTCGGACTCACGCCAAAGACTCCCTTTCACTTACTCACCTCTTTAACGACCCTATCTCTAAACCCAGTCACATTCTGAGGTTCTGGGGGTGAAGGCTTCGGGACCTGTAACGGAGGGAGACAGGTAGAGAATTCAGCCTATAACACAGGTTCAGTGTCGTTTCCCAAGATAAGTCTTCTGTGATCTCCTAGGTGAGGTTAGTCGCTCCCGTTATCAATGCTCCCATCGTGTGGTCAGTTGCTCCCATTATCAATGCTCCCACCGTGTGTTATACGCGTTCCTGCCAGCAGCGACGACGGGTACAACTAGCTACTTAACTGACTGTTCACTCTACATCTATCCTCCCCTTATGTAGACGCCACTGGGGGAGGGATCATGTCTGGCCTGTCTGCTCTGCGCCCTTTTTTCCCAGCACGGTGCCTGGTACCTGACGGGTACTGTCTCAGTCCCTTCAGGCTGATGTGACACAACGCCATGGACTGAGCGTCTTGAACAACAGACAACCCTCACTGTCCCGGAGGCTGGGAAATGCAAAATCCGAGTTCTTTTGAGGGCCTTCTTCCTGCTTGGCAGATGGCCACCTCCCGACTGTATCCTCCCGTGGCAGAGTTAGGAGAGGGAGACAGAGACAGAGAGGAGAGGGACAGAGAGCAAGAGGAAGCAAGCTGTCCCCCGTCCCTTCTTATAAAGACACTAAGCCTATTCACCAGGCTCCACCCCTGGTGGTTCTCATTAAGCCTAATTGCTTCCAGATCCCATCATACTGGGGATTAGGGATTCAACCTATGAATTTGGGAGGGACCCAATCAGTCCACGGAGGGCACTCAACAAAGACTTTTTTTTTTTAATTATTCAAAAATGTACTTTTATTTTGCAGTTTCCCAGGGCCCCATACCATTTTGAGCCTGTTCACAGGCTTTCCTATTAATCTCTGACCAGCTGCTTTGTCAAACATGGAGGTTATTCCTATCCCTGTGACAAATTCTTACCTCTTAACAATGTGGCAAAAATCCATTTCTGCTCTATCCTACCCAAACTCTTTTTTTTTTTTTTCCTAGTGGAGATCTCTATTTTCTTTTTTTTTTTTTTCTTTTTTCTTTTTAAAAATTCACATCCAAATTAGTTAGCACATAGTGCAACAATGATTTCAGGAGTAGGTTCCTTAGTGCCCTTTACCCATTTAGCCCATCCCCCCTCCCACAACCCCTCCAGCAACCCTCTGTTCTCCAGATTTAAGAGTCTCTTCTGTTTTGTCCCCCTCCCTGTTTTTATATTAGTTTTGTTTCCCTTCCCTTATGTTCATCTGTTTTGTCTCTTAAAGTCCTCATATGAGTGAAGTCATATGATATTTGTCTTTCTCTGACTAATTTCACTTAGCATAATACCCTCCAGTTCCATCCATGTAGTTGCAAATGGCAAGATTTCATTCTTTTTGATTGCCAAGTAATACTCCATTGTGTGTGTGTGTGTGTGTATATACATATATATATATATATATATATATATATATATATCACATTTTCTTTATCCATTCATCCATCAATAGACATTTGGGCTCTTTACATACTTTGACTATTGTCGATAGTGTTGCTATAAACGTTGGGGTGCACATGTCCCTTCAAAACAGCACACCTGTATCCCTTGGATAAATACCTAGTCGTGCAATTGCTGGGTCGTAGGGTAGTTCTATGTTTAGTTTTTTGAGGAAGCTCCATACTGTTTTCCAGAGTGGCTGCACCAGCTTGCATTCCCAACAAAGACTTTTGAAATAGTGTGGAAGAAGGTAAAATATTTCTTTTATTTGTAAAGCATCATGAGAGTTCTAGTTACTATTAGGATCTTTTACAAAATGAAAGAATATTAGAGCTAGAATGATCCTGGGAACTGTTTCCTCACAGAAATGAGATAATTGCTAGAAAAAGATCCTTATGAAAATCCACACCCTGGCCCATCATGCCTTGTGTTTTTCTGGTTGGGTAGGGGGGGTTGCTTACGCTTTTGTATTATTTTAAAGCAGCGCTATATTAAAAATTTTTTATGTTTGTTTACTTTTGAGAGAGAGAGAGCATGAGCAGGGGAGGGGCAGAAAGAGAGGGAGACACAGAATCGGAAGCAGGCTCCAGGCTCTGAGCTGTCAGCACAGAGCCCAACGTGGGGCCTGAACCCACGAACCTCAAGATCATGACCTGAGCCGAAGTTGGATGCTCAACCAACTGAGCCACCCAGGCGCCCCAAAGAGCACCCCAGGCGCAGTGCTCTTTTAAAACAGTTTGTACCAGCTCACGAGAGCTGACTTTTAAATCTTCAGGGATTTTTTCAATTTAGCTGCTAAGTACAGCCGTTACTTAAACTTCAATTCTATGAACTTATGATTCACTAACTGATACTAGAAACAAAGGAAATACTCACAAGTCAGCACTTCCTAGTTCCTTTAGTACATTTCGTATGGACTGAATCGTGTCCCCTCCCAACGCTCATATGTTGACGATCTAAGCGCCGCCACCTCAGAAGGTGACTGTGTTTGGAGACAGGGTCTTTAAAGATGCAGTCAGGTTAAACGGAGGCCATCAGCGTGGGTCCTTCATCCAATCTGACTGGTGTCCTAGTAAGAGGGGGAAATTTGGACACGCAAAGAGACACCAGGGATTCACACATGCACAGGCACAACAGCCATGTGAAGAGGCAGGCAGCAGGAGGAAGGCCGACTGCAAGCTGAGGAGAGAGACCTCAGAGGGACCCAGCCCTGCTTACACCCGGGGCTCAGACTTCCAGCCCTCAGAGCTGCAAGAAATTGCACGTCTGATGTGTAAGCCACCAGGTCTGTGATACCCTGTTACGGCAGCCGAAGCTGACAAGCACAACACTTCGCGGTTTCCCGCAATCTTCACCTACCGTATCGGTCTGGTGGAAATGCCATGTGCTGGACAGGGCACCCGGGTGGCTCAGTCAGCCAAGCGTTGGACTCTTGATCTTGGCTCAGATCGTGATCCCACGAGTTTGCGAGTTCAAGCCCCGCATCAGGCTCTGTGCTGACAGCACGCTTGCTCCCTATCTTCCTCTCAAAAATCAATCAATAAACATTAAAAAAAAAAAAAGCCACATGATGGTGTGCCCCTGGGTGTCTCTCCCCAGCACTGCACGCGGTGGGTGACACCACGTTTGTAGCTTGAAACCCACCATGGTGGGAATATTTCTAGCGCAGAAACTGGCAAATATCATGAATCAGGGCTTTTCCCCGCAGGGAGCCATGTGTGAAGCATTTATCGGCACATCTCTGCTTTGAAGTGACCACTATTTTAAGTTATTTTAAAATTAAATAGTGACCAATTATTTTAAATTAATTTAAAATAAATTTAAACTTAAAAAAAAAAAGACCTGGAAAAACTATAAACCCCCAAAAAATTTAAATGAAGGGTGAGACAGAAGTTGGAATTTGCAATATTAACTTAAAAGAGACCAATTCCTTATACCTCTTAATGCACCTATAAAACCAAGGCAAACGCTGTACTTAGGAAGCCCAGCGAAAATACAAAACCGATAATATTTAAAGGAATGCTATCGATTTATTTTTTTTATTATTTTTTAACGTTTGTTCATTTTTGAGGGAGAGAGAGAGAGAGACAGAGTGCAAGTGGGGGAGGAGCAGAGAGAGAGAGAGACACAGAATCCAAAACAGGCTCCAGGCCCTGAGCTGTCAGCACAGAGCCCGACGCGGGGCTCGAGCTCACGAACCGCAAGATCATGACCTGAGGCAAAGTCGTACCCTTAACCCACTGAGCCACCCAGGCGCTCCTAAATGAGCACCATCAATTTACTATACGAGATCATGTTTTGTTAAGTTAACTCACACATGTTGTGTTTAAAAATAAGACCCTATGGCCTCAGGTCCATCCCTTTCTTTTAAACTGCTCTGTGCTTTGACTTCCATTAACAGGGAGGCAGAGAACATCTATTTGCATGGTATGTTGTACAAAACGGCATTAATAATTTCAAAGCTTTGTTTGCCGGTTCAAGATAATCCGACCCTGTGCTTAACCAAAACTCTGCCAGCGGGGGATCTTCGGTGCCAATTTAATGCGCTGTCATTTGATCTCTGCCAAACAGTTTTGCTCATTTGAACGTGAAGTTCACATTGCAGCTTTATTGAAACCTGCACTAACAAAGTATCTAATCCAATTATTACTGGAATTGGTTACAGAAAATTTCTTCATGGCACATTTACGACTACACTTACAGCTAATGAACTGTCGCCAAGCTGGCGGGCTCTGTGATCGGAATATCTGATCGTTCTGCCAATATGAGACTGACGTCGCGGCCCCGGGCTCTTGAGGGCATGTGTGGTGGTTTAAACCGGTCCTGTTTGCTCAATTCGAACTCCTGGGAAACTTTCCGTTACATTGTATACTGTGAAGTTATTTGAAGCAGTGTGTCCTCAGTGGTTGAGATTGTAGCTCCAGGGTCGAGGCGCCTGAGTTCAACCTCAGCTCCACATTTCACAAGCTCCGTGGTCTGTGGCAAGTTATTAACCTCCCTGTGCCTCGATCTTCTCACCTAAAAGAGGGGTCCCCCAGAGTATCGTCTTCATAAAGTTGCTGTCAGGTTACACGAGCTAATAATACCCGGCTTTGGCAGAGTGCCTGCGTAGCACATAGGACGTGCTCAGTAAACGCTTGTTGCTGCCGTTTTTATTGTCAGCATTCGGCTTTCATTTGACATGAATTCAGTCTTAAAAACAGGTTCAAACAGGGACACTTCTGGTGATTCAACTCAAGCTCCAGCACCTCCCAGAAAGCCTGCCTTCCACGCTCACTCCTGTACCGCACAGGACTCCTCTGACCCCACCTGGGCCCCCTGCAGCCCTCCAGCACCAAACACGGAAACGGTCGTCGCCTCCCTACGTGGTCAGAGATGAATCCTGACCCATCTTCGCAGCCCAGCGTTCCGGCAGGATGTCTCAGGTGTGTTGCCATCGGTAAATGCTGGAAAAGAAGAAGGAGGGGAAGAGGGATGGAGGAGGAGAAGCAGGAGGAGGAGGAAGGAAGGACCTAGAAGGGAAGACGAGGATCTCCCACAACCCAGCCGTCCCAGGGAGATGTAGGTCTTGAAGGGAGTCGAAACCTTATAAATAAGACGCCGATGGTGGCCTAGTAACTGTGTGTGGCGGGGAAGGGCTAGCAGGGCACCTGCCTGCTCACCCTGGCCCCCAAGAGCTGATTATCCTCATTCAGGGGCTGGCAGCTTGAAATTGGCAATGGGCGGTGCCAGCATTCCTACCTCCAAAACTTTCTCCAGTCAATTTCCCAGCGCGCCACTGGCAACAATGTTTCTCCGAGACTGAGAACGCAGCGAAATTTTACATACCGCGTGACACAAGAGTGTGAGGCGCAGAGGGACCCTCTGCTTTCAAGCAGAGCCAACCGTCCGCTTGGGCTGAGGCTGGCCCTGGGTGGGTACCAGCCCTCCGGGCACCCAACACCTCCCAGCCCCGGCCACACCTTCAACATCTCCATCCAAGTCATCGTGGAGGCATCCGTGGGGGTTCTCCTCCGGTCGCTGGTGATTGCGTCTCATCTGTTCAAAGTAGGCTAATAATAAAACGCATTATGTTAATGACTTACTGGTCATAAAAGCAAACAATCGAATGTACTATGGGCCTAATATTTTCATGAGAGAATGTGCACGTGACCCTGCAGCCCGGTGCCAGTTACATTTCTATTTACATGGAGACCGGGGACAATCAGGACATTTATCTCCCTTAGTCACTAGTCGCCCCTTCCCCCAGCTCTCTTCCCCCCTCATCCCAAAAGACATGAAAAAACGTTTTCATTATCAACTGCTATCTGTTGCTGAAAGCGGCTATTTTTAAAACATGATGTCACAGCGTCTAGAATGCTACATTGTTCGGTTGCAGAGAACACTCAATGGATTCTTCAGTTCTAGCTGTTTCTACATGTTAAGTGAACACGAAGTAATCTCCCCTTTTCACCTCCTATCTTCTTTTACCCGTTTTCAGAACTGTCACTTGATCCCTCGGGAAATTTCTGAGTTTCTATTTCTTCCTGACCTTCAATTAATTTGCATTTTCATATATTGTATGTGTGTATAGCTACCTCCTTCCTTTATAGGACTTCAAGTTACCACCTTCATAACTCCAACTCAGAAGAATATTCCTATGTATACAAATACATATATTTGTATATTTAAGCGACATTTCCCTGTTCTACTAAACCTGAGTAAGTCCTGAATTATTTTCTATAGGATACCCTCAGGGATGGAAATTATGTTTCGTTTTGTATTTTGCCAAAAGAAATTTAAAAAACCACCTCTTCTTTGGGGCGCCTGGGTGGCTCAGTCAGTTAAGCATCCAACTTCAGCTCAGGTCATGATCTCACAGCCCGTGAGTTCGAGCCCCGCGTCGGGCTCTGTGCTGATGGCTCAAAGCCTGGAGCCTGTTTCAGATTCTGTGTCTCCCCCTCTCTCTGCCCCTCCCGCGCTCATGCTCTGTCTCTCTCTCTCTGTCTCAAAAATAAATAAAAACATTAAAAAAATTTTTTAAACTACCTCTTCGACCAACAACAACAACAACACGTAGCAACCAATATTTCTTATCTGCCTGTACAGAATTTTTTTTAATTGCCTTTAGGCATCTTTTTCTAGCTATATTCTTTCAAACAGTGTGAAGAATCCATTGCACTTTTCCCAGAACGATATTTTCTATGAGAAGAATAAACTTCTAATTTGATCTTCACTGAGAAAATAATCGCAGTGTCTTGAATGAGTGTGACCCAAGTGCTGCGCCTAACATGCGGGGCCCTCTGTTTGTGAGACTCCAGCATGAACTGCTGGTAAATTGAATTAGTGCTTCTGACAGGGACGGGAGGGGTATCCTGGAAAACTCACAAGCCAGTGGATTAACCTTGCCCAGATCCTCTTTGATGTGCTTCAGCTTTAATTTACCACCACTCTTACTTCCCCAGCCCTACACACACACACACACACACACACACACACACACACACCCCTTCACTTCCTTTCTTTCCAAACCACTCACTGTGCCAACCAGCAACCCTACTTCACCATTAACATATTTTCCTACCTTTATGCCCTTAGCCTCTTACCTGAGTGGATTCCCAGCTTTGGGCTTTAAGTAAGACTCAGCCATTTCCAAATTTCTCCTAACCGCAGTCGCTCATCCTGCCACACCTTGAGGACCTGGAATCCAGAGAGAGACCAGGGTCCTTCTCACAGGCTTGTGTTACCTTCAAATCATTATTCCTTCACTCTTGCGTAAAATTCCTGCTTATGCCATCTGCCCCCACTCATTGACATCATGTGCCCACATCCTCATTATCCCTGTTCGTTCAAGACCTAGCCTGCAGCTTCTAAGCTTTTTCTTCAAACTGAGTTCTGCTTTTATTTGGATCATTTTGCTGTGTATTGACATAACCTGGCCCACATCTCAGGTTCTTGAGATTCTCACAACCAGGCCCGTCGCTTTTAGCCCACGTCAGACAGCCCTTGCTATGGCTTCAGCAACCGTTATGCCCCTAACGGTTTCAGGGGCAACTGTTCAGCCCCTGAAATCTGGAATTCCAATATGCTACGATCCTTTCTCGTTCTGCGATTTTTCAGTGCCTGTATTGTTATCTACTGGGGCAAAGCCAATTACCCCCAAACGTCGCAGCTTAGAACAATAAAACTTTATTCATTCACACAGTTTCTGAGAGTCGGGATTCCAGGAAAAGCTCAGCTGGGCGGTTCTGGCTCGAGGTCTCTTGGCACATTGTGGCCAAGATGTCCGGCCTAGCTGGAGGCACCTGCTTCCTTCCTAGATAGCTTGCTCACACACCTGGCAAGTTCATGGGACTCTTGAGTGCCCTCAAGACACGCCCACTAAGTTCCCCAGAGCAAGCCATCCAAGAGAGAGCAAGCAAGAAGCCACAGTGCCTTTAATAACCTAGCACCGTCTGCTTTTTTCCTATATGCTAGTTAGGAAGCATTATGTCCACCCCAGGCTCAAGGAGAGGGCAGTTAGGCTCCCCCTTTTGAAGGGAGTGCCAAACAATTGTGTAGATTCCAATTTCTCCGCCCTACCCCATTTTCACTCCCTTTCACTTATACTCAAGGTCCCATCTGGTCCATCAGGTCATCTAGTTTCTTGCCAATATCCTCCTTCCTTTGTCCCGTCATCCTTCTATTGCTTCCACCTAAAGGAAGGAAGACAAAAGTGTGGTCCAAACCGAGCATCCGCCTGATGCCATCCCCGGAGAGTTGGGGGGTGCTGGAGGTTCTCACCATACCTGTGCAAACTGGTGCTACTTCATGGCCTCCTGGGTTGAGTAGGCCCTCAACACAATACGGCACTTCTGCCTCCCAGTCACCAGACCGGCTGTTTGCTCCCTCGCCCATTCCCCCAAACCTCCCTCATCGCCATGACTCAGGTTCGTCATCTGATGCCTTCTCCCCAGACCTTATACCGTACTCCCCATCTTCCCCCCACCTCCTCCCCCGAAACCTTCACACAGGCCCTCAGTCACAGTGAGGGGGGATGAAGAGGGGACTCTGAGACCCAACCCTCTATGGAGTAGACACTGAAGGGATGTGTCTTTAAAACTAGAAGGACCTGACCTCTGGGTCACAAATACCCACCGCTCAGAAACCTCCTTGCTCCTCTGCTTCTGTCCTTGTGTCTTCAGCTTCCCTGTATGGACTCCTTCCCACCAGCGTTTACACAGGCTCAAATCTCCCCCTCGCACGGGGAGAACCTCCCCTTCTAGCCCAGCCCTCCTCAGGTTAACACGTCGTTTCTCTTCATACTTAAAAATGCTCAGAGTGACAGTGTTTTACGCTCACCTTCTCCTTTCCTTACTTTTGGCCAACCCCCCTGGAAAGGCTGCCCTCCCTTGGCTTCCATCTCTTCACATTTTCCAACCACAGCAGACGGGCTCTATTCCCACGGGCCTGTCAACATTGGGGTTTCTCGGAGTTTGGCTGGTGGCCCTTTTCTCTTTTTAACCTGCACAGCGATTCACTTCTGTGGCTTTAAACACCACCTATAGGCTGAGTAATTGCCAAGTCTGTATTCGCAACTCATATTTCTTGCCCGAGCTTCAATTTTGGAACCCCAGTGACCCACTAGACCTATTACCTTGGCTGTCCCGTAGACCCCGAACAGTCACCATGGAAGCAATACGGAGGCCATAAATTGGTCCTAGTGTTAGCTATGGCACTCGGTGGCTATGAGGCTTGGAGCAGATTACCCAGTCTCTCTGAACCTCAGTCTCCTCAACTGTAAAATGGAGCATAATAAGAGCTCAACTCATAAGGCAACTGAAGAAGTCAACTTCTGTAAAGTTTTTTGAATGGTGCCTGGTATATGGTGGTAGGTCTCTGAAATGTGAATGGTCGAGGATTAAAGAAGACAACACAGGCACAGCACAGGGCCCATGGTAAGTGTTGAGTGGGCATGATCTGGTATGATTACATCCCAGCCTCAGCAGAGCTCCTTGGTCCTCTCTGTCTCCCTCAGACAAATCCACTCCTCCTCCAGCAGTCCATCACTCAGCAAATGGGGCATTTATCCCCCACCTCTCTGCTCCCCGTGTCCAAGCGATGACCAAGTTCTAGTTCTTCTAGCATATGACTTCCTTTCTCATCAGTCCGCCTCTTCCATCCCTGCTTCCATGCCACAAGATGTCCTCCCCAGATTCCCTCAAAGCCTCCCACTGGGTCTCTCTGCCTCTGGTCCTGCCCCTGGCCAATCGATTCTTCACACTGCAGCCAGAGCAATCCGTTCAAGATGCGCATCGAATCTCGTAATTTCCCTGAGGCCTCTGCATTGCCCCCCAGGCTAAAGTCCAATGCTCTTAATTGGATTACAAAGCCAATTATTGTAGGAATTTTGCTTTCCTTTCCAGACTGAACTCCCAAGCTCACCCTGCTTTCGGTGTCTCTGCTTTCTCTAGCCTGTGTCTTTGCAGATTTTTCCAAAACCTCCTCACCTTGCCGACGATCTCGTGCTGGTCCTGTAGCTCTCAACTTGGATGACGTCTCCTCCAGGAAGTTTATCTGACTGTCCCCAAACCAGGTTAGGTATGGCCCCCAATTTACTCTCCTGGAACCATGTGGACTCTCCGAAACCACGATCATCATACTGTTATAACTAGCTGTTTATTTTCTCCCCAACTTATGTCATAAAAGTCATCACGTGATGATATACATATACATATACAGACAACAATGCATATACAGACAACAAATGAGCAGCCATCTTTCATCTTTAATGGCCTGTGACATTGTTGATGACTCTCACCACATTGTGGGGGGCCCTTTCCAACCTGTCGCTAACAACATAAGTACGATGCACTGGAGGGCCCATGTGGGAAATTGGGAGTGCTGAGTTTAAGTCCCATCTGCCATTTACTAGCTATGAGATCTTGGTAAAGCCACATAAGCATCCAAAAACTGGGAACAATAATACCCTTCTTCCAGATTGCTGAGAAGCTCAAATAACACGTATGAAAGTATTGTACATGATACCAGTTCCAACCCTTTCCTTTTGGGGGTTTTTGGTTTGCTCTCTTTCCTGCCTCAGGCTCACTCTCTCTTTTTTTTTTTTCCCCTCTCCTTCTTCTCATTCCTGCTAGAAGCTCCCATAACTTGGCTGACGATGGTTCTCAGAATATCTAGGGTCAGGGAGTTACCAACCTTTCAGAGAAAGAATGGAAGACACAGAGTTGGAGCTGAAGCGTGTTGCCTCATCACTTCTTCACTGGAAGCCTCAGTTTCCCCCACCCTTTAGGTGCTTGAAAAGTTGCACATAGAATTCCCAGAGTGGCATATGGCTTCCCAATGATCTCTAAACACACTGTATCATTACCACTCAGAGATCTCTGCACACACTACATCATTACCATTCAGAGATCTCTACAGGACTCCCTTCTCTGAGTTAAGTTCTTCTCCAACAAGTAATGGAGTATTTAAGATGAAAAAGTTAAAGATTTGGAGATTTCTATTAAGACAAATAGAACACCTTGAAGCGAAAGAAACAATGTCCTTTTTTTTTTTAATGTTTTTTAATGTTTTTATTTATTTTTGAGACAGAGAGAGACAGAGCATGAGCAGGGGAGGGGCAGAGAGAGAGGGAGACACAGAATCGGAAGCAGGCTCCAGGCTCTGAGCCATCAGCAACAGAGCCCGACGCGGGGCTCGAACTCACAGACTATGAGATCATGACCTGAGCTGAAGTCGGATGCTTAGCTGACAGAGCCACCCCGGCTCCCCAAAACAACGTCCTTTTAAACATTTAATATGGCCAGGAGCATCACATATTTTTATTTCATTTACTTTTGACAACAACTGTGGAGGTACATATTATTTTCCTCGCCTTACAGGTGGAGAAACCACATTTCGGAGAAGTTAAGTAACTTTCCCAGGAATATGCAGTTAGAAGCAAGCTGGGTAGCCTATACAGGGAGGATGGGAGTAGAGAGGGAAAGGGAAGAAGAGGAAGGGTCTTTCAATGTGGCCCAAAGCCAAGATGGTGGCCAGCAATTCACGCACGCATTGCCGTATAACTCACAATGCTGCTAGCCAAATGGGGTGTCCAAAACCATAAATACATTAGAGATTCAGAAAAGGGGAGTTCATCTAAGACAGCGTAAGCACAAAAGCCTTCAGCTGGCCAAGCATGAGGGCAGATATGCCAATTCTCACTCCTGTGTGGAGTGAACCGCCTTGTAATATACATCTTTGCAGCAACTCCCGGCAAGAAATGGAATCTGTTTCCCTGCCTCTGAAACCTGAACTTGGCCCGTGACTTGCTTCACCAAAGGAATGAAATGGGAATGACTTCGTGCCAGTTCTGAGCCCAGACTTCAGGAGACCCACTCTCTTGGAACCCTCTTGCTGCCATGTGCATAAGCCTGTGCTAACCGGCTACATGACGAGAAGCACAGAGTCCAGTTGCCCGCTTTAACCCGGCCAATGGCCAGAACACCCTGGAGCTGACCAAAGGTGCATAAGACAGTCCAGGTGAGACCGGAAGAGCTGTTCATCTGGGCCAAGCTGAAATTGCGGCTAAGCAACTGGGGACCTAAATAAGTGGTTGTTGTTTTAAGCCTCTCACTTTCAATGTGGTTATCATGTAGATATAAGCACTTTAGAGCATCAGTGTGAGTCGTAGTGTCCTCATCTGTAAAACTGGGATCATAATCTTTTATCCCACAGGCATGTTGAGCCACTAAGCAAATAGGGGATCTCCAATAAGTGTTGCATCAGAATAAATATCAAAACCCGAAAACAAAAATCATTCGTCCCTTGTGCGGGTATCCGTCATCTTCCATGCCTTCCCTCTACAGGAAGCACGACCCCCCTGTGTCAAGCCAGGCGTGCCCTCAGATAGTCGGCTGGGGCTGTGTGAACCCAATTCCTGCCTTCCCGATTACTGGATCTAGTCGGTTCAGCAGCAGGTGAGTGGTGCAGGATTGAACCATTCAGTGCGCAAGCCCAAGCGAGTTTTAAGGATGACAGATCGATTGTTGCTTCCTGAAAACAAATTTAAATTGATGAGACCTTAATGAATTCTTTCTTCCATTCCTGGGGGAGGAGGAGGGTTCAGATAATGCTTTAATCACACTGTGAATGAGAACTGTTTGCCAAGCTCTGTTCTCTCTGAGAAGGCACTGGATTTCCCCTGCTGAAGAATTGTGTGCTTGTTCGGTGAGAGCAGTTTCAGGGGCTGATAAAAACTGTCTGTTTCCACTTTAGCTGTCAAGGACTCGCTCTTCAACTTCTATATAATATATAAGAGCGTGCCATGGAGCAGGTGGAGCATGGGGAAAGAAAATGTAGAGTGAACTGCAAATACCAGTTTTAAATCGGGTACTCGGGGTAGGCAGCTTGCCAGCCAGTGGTAGCCTCTGAGGCGGAGAGAGCAGTTGTGGGTCCAAAAGATGAGGGAGTCCAAGAAAATCTGAAGAAGTACATAATGTATCTGTGATATGCCATCGATATGCTGAAGTCCATTCGTGCTCGCTCACTAGAACCTATCATCCACACTCCTTCCCAACTCGTTCAGCGTTGAACAACTTGTTCAGCGTTGTCATGTGGGGAACTTGAGATCAGTCGTGATGAGAGTATTTACACCATGGAAACCGGCAAACCCTTTTTTGTAAAGAAGTAAGAGCTGTTAAGCATTTCTTTGCATCCCACTGTGGGGACCCTACCTCCTAGGAGATGAGCAGTTGTTTGCTCCTTAATAATAAGCATAAGCTTGGGGGGGGGGGGCAAATTCAGTGTAGCCCTTACAGGGAGGGATCGTTATGGCAAAGTTTCAAGGAACAGTTCTTTGGAAGAAGGGCTCTTAAGAGAGGAACCAGGCCAAATTTGCGTAATGGAGAAGAAAGAGAGAAGAAAGAGAGTGAGAGGGGTGATTGCATGGGCAAGGCATGCCCATCGGGCTGACATGATGTTACAGAAAACCTCCAGTGAGTGAACATGAAACTGACACCCAATTCAGTCTCTCAAAGGTGGGATGGGATGCTTTCCAAAATTGAACTAAAATTATCTTGTCTTTCACGCCCCCACCAAAATCATTCCCAGCTCTCTGAAAGCTTTGCAAGCCTTGATGAACATGGTCCACATGTATCTTTAGGAATAGAATGTGGGCTCAGCATCTGTTTTATTGGAGTTCTCTGAATTTTTCTCCATGGAAACACAAGCTGGTAAATAGAAACTAGAAAGCCGAACGTCTGTGTTCTTTTTCCATCGCTGTAACTGCTTTGCTTGATAACATCAGGCACGTTATCTCAATGCTCAATTTCCCCACTTTAAAATTACTTCACTCATTGGTAGATAAAGATGAACAATATCATCTTTGGGAACTATTCCAAGCTTTTTAAAGAAAGGCATAAACAATTATATGCTTATGAGAAATGGAATCATCTTATTTTTATTCCAAATACGAATATAAACATACTCAAAAAGCTCAAGAGGGAGAGAAATCCCTATTAAATATTTCTGTTGTCAGGGAAGCCTTTTTCTCTCCAAGTACTCCTCCTCCAGGCCATGAATTTGCAAAAGGGATTCCCGCACCAGACGGGGGTTCCTCTGGCCTCCCGTCACTGGTTCAGAATACCGGGGGGCCAGCAAAAGAAATACAGGCAGTGGAGGAAACGTCCCATTGGGATGCCATTGTCCTGTTGGGCATGACATTCACCGTCTCAAATCCTCTCACCTCCCCGGCACCGTCCTCCTTCTGTGACACTCCAGCCCCGGTCGGGCCCGGCAATTAGCTTTGTTTCAACCCACACCTTTAAATTCTCGGTCACTGACATCAGAAGGATGTTCAGGATCCACTCAACCAGGTTATGACGCTCTTCTAATGTGAGTTTGATCCCCCCTCCCCACAGAAACTAGTTCATATCTTCTCCACAGCTGCCTTCATCCTTGGTCCTTGACTGTCTGCGCTCAGGCTGCAACAGAAAAAATACCATCATCCAGCTGACTCAAACAACAAACATTTGTTTCTATAGTTCTGGAGGCTGGAGGTCTATGGCCAAGACGTTGGTAGATGGGAGTCTGGTGGGAGTCCTTTTTCTGGTTTGTAGACCAACACCTTCTAGCTGTGTCCTCACACAGTGGAGAAAGTCAAAGGAAGCACGCTCTCCCATCATTTTGTCTATGGGCACTCATCCCTTTATGAGGGCTCCGCCTTCATGACCTAATTATCTCCCAAAGGCTCCACCTCCGAAGACTGTCACCTTGGGGGTTAAGCTCCCACTTATGAATTTGGGCTGAGGGGACACACACCATCAGCCCATAGTGCCAGTCTTGCCCTACTCCTAATATGCAACATATAAGTCACCAGACAAAACTTTCCTCATTTTCCCTTCTCCTCCCAAAAACCAACACCTCCAGTTGGTCGTCAGTCCCCTCTTCTCTCATTTTTTCAGAGACTCCAAACCATTGTTTATCACATCTCTTTCTTTAATCTTCCATCTCTTGTCTTGACTTGCTTAATTCTGTGATGATTCTAAGATGTGCTAGTAATAAATATCTTGTAACTTTTTACGTGTGTGAGTGTGTGCGCGCAGGTGTGTGTGTGTGGAGGGAGGAAGGGAAGACGAGAGAGAGAGAAAGCACATGTGGCAAAATGTTAAAAGTTGGCAAGTCTGGCAAATAAAATGGTCAAGTCACTTACAGGGGAGAGAAATCAGGCTGGCCTCAGAGTTCTCTACAGCTACAGTCAAGGTCGGAAGATTGGGGTGCAATATTTAAAAGATCTTCAAGGAAAAAAAAAGCTGTTACCCAAGGATTTTATATCCAGCCAAATTATCTTTCAACTCTAAAGATTGCAGATGGTCCTGAACATAAGAGAATTCAGGAAATATCAATTCTGTGAATCTGTTTTTGAGGAAACTACCAAGAGATGCTCAACTAAGAGATAATTGGGAAAATTATGAAAAAAAAAGATTGGCAACCAAGCTTAAATGCATCATTGTAGACTAAAACTCAAATAATTTCTGCACATTGGATCACTGAAAAGGATGTAAAATTGTGTGTTCTGTTGATACATAAAGTATGCCATTAACAGACATTGGTGAAGGAAAAGAGAAAGTTAAGTGAGAGGTGGCATAAATTTAGTGGTTTCTACGTCTGTAACAACGGGAAGCCAAAACACATTCCTTGGGGCGCCTGAGTAGCTCAGTCAGAAAAGCATGTGATTCTTGATCTTGGGGTCATAAGTTCAAGCCCCATGTCGGGTGTAGAGATTACTAAAAAAAATAAACTTAAAAAAAGAACATTCCTCAAAGATGACAAACCAGCTAATAAAAGAAACGTTTAAAAAATATACACAAAAGATGTTGTCAAATCTGGGTGAAGAGTATTGAGAGTTTTGTGCCATTCTTAGAACTTTTCTTGAAATTTCAGATTATTTAAAATGCCATTTCTTCAGAAAGGCTTCTCAAACGATCATATCTAAAGCAGTTACCTAATATTTTCTCTCCTAGCAAGCTGTCGAACCTACCGTATCTCGTAATTCTACAGCTACAGCAGCCATCTCGGCTGTGTTTGTTTAACCGATGACACAGATACGGTGACATCCATCTGAAAGGTTGGTGGGAGTGGACCCAGGGCCAAGACTAGGGAGAGGCAAGTGAGGCACTCACCTTGGGTGCATAATTTACAGGAGCAACCAACACCTCAAAAATCAAGATAAATGATGCTTCAATACAGTAAAAAGTCAAACTTCATGCAAAAATCTGTGATGAACAAAATATCATCATTTTTTTTAAATTTTTTATTTTACTTTTGAGAGAGAGAGAGACAGAGCGTGAGCAGAGGAGGGGCAGAGAGAGTGGGAGACACGGAATCTGAAGCAGGCTCCAGGTTCTGAGCTGTCAGCCCAGAGCCTGATGCTGGGCTCGAACTCACGAGCCATGAGATCATGACTGAGCCGAAGTTGGATGCTTAATCGACTTAGCCACCCAGGCACCCCAAAATATCGTAATTTTAAGTGAAGACAAGATCCAGACCTGTGACTTTCATGGCTCTGCCTCACTCACCTTACCTTAATCCTGATGTTGGTCCCAACAAAACTTTATTTATAAAACCAGGCAGCTGGCCTATGGGCCATAAGTTACCATTATTAAAAATGTATATCAATCCCAATTACTGAAGCTTTTAGTAACCCCTTAAATTTTGCCTCATCTTAGTCCCAGCCCTGGGAGTCCCCTCTACTGCTAAAAAGCATCCAGGAATTGGGTAGACGTTCACGTATTTGTTCGAAGATCATGGGCTGGCCTTGGAGAGGAGGGACAGTTCTGAACTGAGCACAGATGGTGGCTGTCTGTCTGCCTGTCGCTCAGATTGTTGCTTGTCCTGGTTGGTTTAAGGACCCCACGTACACTTTGCGAGCTGCGTATCTTCTGCATATTCATGTATTACGCTTCATTGAAACTATTTGTAGTCTGTGTGCTCCTTGAAGGCGATTACATCTTTTATCTTGAACTCCAGAGCCTGAGCTCTAGTAGATGTAACAGGGTGCCTGGGGATTCAGAATCTAGCATTTTTATGTGTGTCTAACGAGGGTGATGATGGCAAGGAAACCCTCAGAGGTGTCACAGGGAGGAGAATCTGAACTGGTGGCCTGGACCTGAATTCCCGGGGGTGAACTTCCTGGAAGGGGTAGCTAATGCGATGAAGTTGACCTCCTTGGCATCAAGGCCCTGCTTTGGAATAATGCCTGAGTACGTAAGCGTTCATTTAACGAGTTCTCAAGTTGGAGTCCAAAGTTGGGACAAACCAGAGATGCCTCAAGAGGGAGAAGATATTCTTCCTGATAAGCAGGGCCCATGGGATCTTGCGTGATTAACTGGAAAGCAGAAGAGATGTGATCACATGTGCACACCCAAGCTGCTGACCAGGCCACGCTGGCTTCAGCAGATACTCGATAAAAGTGTGATCAGTGGGGCACCTGGGTGGCTCGGTCAGTTGAGCTTCCGACTTCGGCTCAGGTCACGATCTCACGGTCCGTGAGTTCGAGCCCCGCGTCGGGCTCTGTGCTGACAGCTCAGAGCCTGGAGCCTGCTTCCGATTCTGTGTCTCCCTCTCTCTCTGCCCTTCCCCTGTTCATGCTCTGCCTTTCTCTGTCTCAAAAATAAATACACGTTAAAAAAAAAATTTTTTTTTTAAATGTGATCAATGAAGGGGAGTCGTAATCTCTTCTGCCCCAGTGGCTGGGCCCTCCTTTTACCCTACAGGATACCAGTTAATCAGAGAACGGGCTGGATAATGAGAAAGGAAGGAGAAGGTCGCTAGGAACTGTGATAATTACACTTACCAGCTACTCGATTCTTTTAGATAAAAAGTTTCTGTCTTTTTCAGGAGAGACTATATTTGTACACCATCTTCCCTCAAGTCAGCAAATATTTCTCGTGCACTCGTGCACAGTGCACCTTTCCTCCAAAACAATTTGCCCATTAAAACGTTCGGAATTCATCCTCCGTCGGCCTCATTACTATGCAGGATGACTCATAGATCCGCCTCCCTCTGCAGTATCGAGTAAAGAGGCTACAGTAGAATAGACACCACATATTTGAATATCCAGATTTTCTTCCTTATTTAGACGCACAAAGATCCCTTCACACGCAGTAATACTTCTGGAACCATAAATAAGCAAGATCTAAGTAGGGCAGGTCCACGTTTTATGAAGTCATAAGCCCGTACAATTTAGGGGGCCTACTTTCAGAGAAAAAAAAGATAAAATTGGATATGAAAATGAATATTTAATCAAAACGAGAAAATGAATCATAACAAATCGCCATTTTTAAACGCTGGTACATCTAGAAAAGCTGGCCAAAAAAATAGCCCAGAGAAAGCAAGAGGATGTTTCTGTCAATTTGCTGCCTAATATCCCTCTGTAATACGGTTTTCGTATATTTTTTTACTGCATTATCTTTGATCATTTATTAACCTGGGGATTATTTTGTAATATAATTTATAGAGATAATAGAAAGATAAACCCATTTTTTTTCTAGCTTGGTTCTTGGAAATTTAGTTTTTTTATTATTGACAATTCCAATTTCTAGAGTTGTCATCAAATTTAAAAAGTCCTTTATCAAATTCCTTTCATATGAGCTGTAGAATTTGGAAGAATTATCCATAGACTTAATTTTGACCCAGCATTTCAAGGCTTGTTTCTCGCCACTCTCCTCCTGCTTCTGGAGCTCGGTGCAGTGGGACACGTCTGTACCGTGAAAAGTCTTCTAACCCCACACTTTTATGTCCGGATGGCCAGCAGTAACTGAGTAGACATGGAAGTGACTGTGACCAATATAAATCTATCCCATTAAACTCAGATTAAACTCATCCAATCAATTTTCCCTTAATTGGATCTCCAAAATGCCCATGGCCATCCCAACACCATCAACATGAAGTGAATGTGGCAGAGAGCAAGACCAAGGCCACGGATAGCAGCCCTAGTCAACTGTGGCTAAAATGTCTTAATTTTGGAAGTTTCCTAACATGTACGTCCATGGGAACACATTGCCAGGTCCCCCAATAGGATCTTGGAAGGGGACTGAGCAAGTGAGAGGGCCCAAGGCTTAAGATTCATTGGCTTGACTGTAAATCTTCCTCTGTCAGCCCGTACCCTTTCCCCAGATCTAGGAGTTCTGTTGCGTTCTTAAGGCTCTCTTGCTGCCAATTGGACCCACATTCAAGATCTCCACCACCCTTGTTTCTCCCATATCCCTGGCCAGTTTCTGCAAAGGAGACTTCTGCTTTGTGCCAGCTCTCTATCTTATTCTTGACAGTCTTAGAGTGCGCACCAATAACCCCAGCATGATGGTGGGTTCGCCCTGTTGGTCCAGGATGATCACGACCTCCCTGCTGGACTCTGAGAACCAGAGACTAGAGAACCAGAGAACTAGACTCTCCCCTCAGGTTACACTTGGAATACTTGATTATGACTTGGTTGTCTCTTGTCAGAAATGCTTTAAAATGCTGTTTGAGTCCAAGAGAAGCACGCCCAGGAGTACCTGGGTGGCTCAATCTGACTCTCGATTTTGGTTCAGGTCATGATTTCATGGTTCATGGGTTCAAGCCCTGCACTGGGCTCTGTGCTGACAGCACAGAGCCTGCTTGGGATTCTCCTCTCTCTGTCTCTCTGTCTCTCTGTCTCTGTCTCTCTGTCTCAAAAATAAATAAATAAAAATTTTAAAAAAAGAGAGAAGCATGCCCATACTCTTTGTACTCTGGGCTCTGTACCTTGGACTCAGGTCCTTGGAGCTAAATCCTCAGATATCCTCAATCATATATTGTGTTCCTGGCTTAACTTATGAGCCAGTCATAACGATGATGCAGAATTGGTTTTGGTAATCTCAGCCCTATTCCACTTCCCACTGTCCTTAGGAAAGAGTTCACTTAAGTCACCTCTCCCTCCTTCTTCTACCCACTTGCAACTTTGCTTCCAACGTACTTTCCTTTCCTTTCCAGTAGACCCATTATCTCAAAAGGTCTCTAATTATGACACTGAACATATTAATGACATTCAACTCATACCTGGGGTGGGGCGGGGGGGGTTGGTGGCTCAGTCGGTTGAGTGTCCAACTCTTAATTTTGGCTCAGGTCATGATCCCAGGGTCACGGGATAGAGCCCTGTGTCAGGCTCTGCTCTGAGTGTGGAGCCTCCTAAAGAGTCTCTCTCTCTCTCTCTCTCTCTCTTTCTCCCGCTCCCTTGCCCCCCACTCTAAAAACAAAACCAGCCAAACAAACAAAACAAAAACCTCATGTCTTCTCAAATTCTTTACAATACACAAACTTTTGACTTCTTGAAACTCTTTCCCGTGGTTTCCACACCACCTGCGTCCTCACCTACCCCTCTTATTTCCCAGTCGTCTTCCCTAGTTTCTTTCCCTCACCGTTGCTTACATTTAGACCTTCTCCATTGATTTGCTTCTTGGTCCTCTTCTTCCAATTTCCAATTTCTCTTTGCTTTAACTACAAACTTTAGAGATGACTTAAACCTGCATCGCTGGCTCCGGTATTTCTTCCAAATTCCAGACTGGTATTTTCCAACGGAGTTTTAGACATCTCACATGCGTGTCCTGCCTGGTTTCAAGCTTCGCATACCAACACTGATTTCCTAATCTTCACCCATCAAAAGCTCTAGCTCCATTAATAGCCTAATCACTCAGTCTGGGCTAGAAATCTCTCATTCTCTCCCTCCTTCCTTCAACAAACATGTTAGAACAAATCATTGTGGGGTCCGGCTCCACCACAGCTCAAACCCACCCCTGTCCATCCATTCTCTGTGGCCATCTCCCCCAGCCAAGGAGCCTTTTCTGCAAACGGCCACCTGATGTTCCTGTCTCCAAGCGTTCCCCAGTCCGATTTTTCCTGCACACTGCTGACTTTCATTCTTCTGCAACACAGAGTAGTCCGTGTCAGTTTCCTTTCAAAAACACCTTCACGCTCAACAAAGAAAGTTCAGGCTCCTGGGTGTGACCTTGAACATCTCCGTAATATGCCCTCGATCTAACCTCCCAGCCTATCTCCTACCTAAGTCCCGTGCACTTCAAGCTCCAGCCACCTAATCACACGGGCCCTCCCCAAGCCTTTCGCATGTTGTTCTGTCAGCGCGATGCTCTCCTCTCCTCCAAAATCACCGTCTTTCCCTTTAAACCTGCCATCTTCTTGACTCGAGGGAATCCTCCTCTCCTCAGGGCCATGGCATAGGTCTGGAATGATGACAGTCAGGAGGGCTGTTGTATGGTTTGCGTCTATGGAGATGGAGACCTGTCTTCCCCGTCGAGCCGCGAGTTTTCCAAAAGCAAGCAGCGAGCCTTCTTCCTACTTGTTTTTCTCCATTCTTGGCACCGCGCCTCTGCTCGGTAAACTGAAGGTTGTTGTGGAGGCTGTGGTATAAATTCCTCAGGGACAGCGTGACTCACTATGGCATGGCCACACTGCTCCATAGGAAGGACACTGGGTTTGCCATCAAAGAGACCCAGATTCCAAACCCAGTTACATCATTCATTAATAGCACAACTGGGAGCAAATCCCTTGCCTCCTTCTGGCCAGTTCCCTCACCAGTAAAAATGGGATAATCATAACTTTACAAAGCTTAAATGTCACAGGTGCAGGAGTGTTTGGGCCTAGAAGACTCTCAAATATGGCCTCGACTTTTTGTTTTTGTTTTCCTTTTCTTTCGTACTTTATTTCCTTCTTTTTTTTTCTTTTTCTTTCTTTCTTTTTCTTTCTCTTTCTT